>NC_038247.2:8027102-8327102 GCF_000004515.6 Glycine max
TCAATGTGCAATATTTTAAAAAGTGTCGTGGCTTTGTCACTTGTGACCAAATTTAGAGAAATTTTATAAACTAGTTACGTAATACTTGGGTCGTAACAGTGGTTTAATAATTATTTGCTGATTTATGGATGATTTTATCATGTTGTAATCTTTTTATTTTCTTTCAAGTCATTATATCTAGTTGTCCGCTACTGTGACTCAATTTAATGTTGCAATGTAACATAAGTGTAATATGACTTTTTGAAAGGAATATCCTCTTCTTCTTTTTGGGAACTGGGAAGGACCTTTTGAAAGAAATATCTTTGATCCTACCATTAAAAGACACATGAATTTGACATGATAAATACAATAAATTTGATGAAAACTGTATATGATAAATACAACGCATGATTCCCGCGAAATTCATGTTTAATTATTTACCGTTTTTATTTATTTATCCACTAAAATATCTACACATATTTTTGTGTGTAGTTCATACTGAATATATTCGTACTCATCAAAACAATTATGTTTTGAAAAATATTAACAAACCATTGTTCTTGTATAAATTTTACGTGGATTCTGTTAAGTGAGTTAAATTCAAATAAGGCTTACATAAATATTATTTAATTATAAATATTATAGACAAATGCATTGTTAATGACAATTTTTTATATAACCTTTTTTATAAATAAATATGCAAATAAATGTTTTCTATAATTTGACAAAAGTAAAACAAAATAATCAACATATATATGTGACAAAAAGTAAAATTTTCTATAAAGTTAAAGGTAATTAATTTGAATAAAGACTTATGAAAAATTAACATAAAAAATAAAATATTAATAATTTAATATTTTTATAAAGATAAAAAAATATTAAATAATGATAAATTTAATAAAGAAAAATGAGAATATATCATAATATATTATCATATTTAAGAATTGATATTGATATTTTATAATACAAATATATGCCTAAGTGAATATTATTTTAGAGAAAAAATTTGTTTTTAGTCCTTTTATTTTCATTTTTTTTAGTCTCTAAAATTTCATATTAATCAATTTAAATCATGGTTGACAAAACCAACTCGAAAGTTAGTTGGAAGCTGAAAAATTAACTTATTAAATTATAAGTGTAAGGTAAAATTAGTTGTTGAAGTAACTAAAAAAGTTTAAAATGACACATAATAATATCATGATTTATTTAGAAAAGATAACAAGAAAATGAATAAATATATCGAGGATAAAAATAAAAGAAAATATAAAAAAATAGAAAGTAGAAGCTAGCATTTCAAAAACAATCTGAAAAAAATTTGTTTATCGAACAATCAAATGAATTTTTTTATTATTAAAAAAAGTTAAAACTTAGTTAAAATATCCTATTGAACATAATTTTAGCCTCAATACTTTATTAAAAATATGTTTTTAGTCTCTCTCAATAAATGACATTAATTTTCTTTATTAGAATTGATTGTGAGGATTTTTAAAAAATTCATTACAATGACATGATTTTTTTTTAAAAAAAAGTTATTAGCATGTGTCCCTCAATATTTTGAACCATAATTTTCAACGACTTCATTCCTATCTTTGTTTTAACCTTCATTCTTCAACAGTTTGTGTTGCAAGTATATGAATTCACATAATTTCTCATCAATGTCTATATGTAGGAGTTGTGGTTTGAAATCGATAGCTTCTTTCTTACAAGTAATGGTTATCAAACCCTCGAGTTAACTCGTTAACTCTTACGAGTTTATCCGTCCACTTATACTCTACGAGTGATTCGTGAGTAAACTCTTTTTTTAGTACACTCTGGGTAAACTCTATAAACTCTAAGTAAACTCGATAGACTCTCAAATTTACCATTGAGTCAACGAGCTAGCAAGTTAAAAAGATTAGATCAAATTGTAAGTCATTTTTTATTATTTTCTGTCTATTTAACATTCAACATACCTTCATTTAACGTGTTATTCTTAAATATAAAATTCTCACATTCAATAATATCAAATCATTGTTCTGTAATAACATCAAGCATTCGATGAGAATGATCTACTACTACTCTAATCTCTACAAGTTATTATCTAGTAGTGATGTATTATTACTAAACTTGATTATTTAAATATTCTGAACTTTATGATTTATTGTTTTACTTTATTGTATTGTTGAAATATTTAATTAGTATGTTATTTATAGATATTTTGTTATTATTTTTACATAAAGTAGACTTTTATGAATATATGAGTTGAGTCTACGAGTTGAGTCTATAAAATTATTACAAGTCTGCATAAACTCTCAAATTTAATAACTTATTACAACTAAGACGAAAGAAATGTGTGTATGAAAAAAATATTGTTATTAAAAGTGAGAACCAACAATAACTCATTTCTCAAAAATCAACATCATTCCTGAAAAATATGTGCGAAGAGACTAAAACTCATTTTTAATAATATATAGAGATTAAATTAGACAATATGAAACTTCAAGAATTAAAAAAAAAACTAAAAACATATTTATCCCATTATTTTATAAAGCAAATTCATGAGTACAATAATAATATATATGTGATTAAATATAACATTTGTGCGTGTAACTACGGTATTTCTCAACTGCACTTATTATGGGGATTAATTCCTTTTAACATATATATCATCTTCTAACAAGATTTCTCTGATACGCAGAGCAAAAAAATAAATTATAATTAAAATGACCGGATTTAGCCACTTGTAATTTGTATCGGAATCAATAGTTAGAATTAAACTTTGACTATGTACAATACTCATCTTCTACTTCTGCAGTTCTGCTCAATAATAAAAGTCAAGTTGTCATCGAAGACATCATATTCATACGTGGAGGATGAGGATTCTCTGCTGTTAGAGGGAGAATAAAACTTGAATCTCAACCTTTAATTTTATTTTTCAACCTATATAAAATTAATAAATAAAATTTCAGCTAGTAGAATGATTATGTGTTGTTTAGCACCAGTCTGACAATCAAATTCAAGAGCAACTTAAGTGCGTACAGAATAAATAGCGCTTGATCTGTTCTTTTTGTTGAGTCTCTTCTCTTCATGTCATTTCATATTTTTGTGTTAATAATAAAACGTGTTTTGTAAATTGTAATTGCATGTGCTGCCGTGCTGGCACTGTTATCTTCTACTTTAATCAGATTTAGACCTTGTTTTAAAAATATAAAACAGATTACAAGAAGGCTGAAGCATTATATGATTAAATATAAATATAAGGATAATATATAAAAATATAATTTAATTCACCTCTAATATTTTTTCGTTAATTTTTTGTAGATGATAATTTTCACATACTATTTTATCTATGTATTTTTTTTATTATGGAACATATATTTTATGAGTTTTTGTCAAATTAAATTAATATTTTTACTATTAATTATATTAAATATTTACAAATTATTATTAAAATGATTTTTATCTAACATGATGCACATGAATGATCCTTTATTATGTGATAAGATGGGAGGAAAAAGGCAATAGGTGCGTATATTTTCAAAATCCTTCTAGACGAATATTTGAAGATGATGTCAAGGAGATAGTCAGACACTCATCATAAATATATAAATAAGTCATCTAAATAACAAACTAAAACAATATTTAAGTTTTTAAGAATAATATATATTCTGTCAAAAAAAAGTATAATATATACACACACGTAATAGGTATGTAATTATGTATATATGCACCTGAGCCTGTATATATGCGAGACTTTTAACTAACTCGAATTAGAATGGTTTTTAAAATTAAAATTCAAAATTGTCTCGATTCAATAAGGAATTATTTCGTTTAATTTTTTAACTTCTTGAATACCCTTTTTTAAAATTCAATTTGTATGATATGCTTTAAATTGAATTAATTCATATATACCTCAGCACCCTAGAATTAGACCTGTCATTGAAGTGTGACGAATATCCAAGACAAATTATTTCCACTCTCTATTTTTTGTTTGTATATTTAGTTTATAGTTAAAATTGTTACAACGGCATTTCAATACAGATTTAATGGATAAAAATTAGTGTTTCAATCCTTTTTGACAAAATTACTTTTGTCTCAAAAATCATTTTGGACCAAATTTTCAAATGTGCAATTAAATACTTGACAAATTTCCATCCTACCGTTGATCTGTTATTTCTTTCTTTCCCTCTATAGATCCAAATGTGTTGCCTCACTTTGGAACCAAGACTTGTAGGTTTTTTATTTGCTTTACCAAGACTTGTTGTAGGTTTGAGCCTTAGTGTGACCCATCAATTGCATATTAAATATGAAGCTTAAAAAAACTGTAAACCATAAATGCATTTTAGCAAGTGGTAAGGAGTTAGGACCACATAATGAAAAATGGTAAGTCTATCCATTTGAATAGTGTGATGAGTCAGCAAAGAACATGATCCAACATTGACTTGTACAACCTCAGCCATGTTTCGCCATTCACATGTATCCGTATATTACATTTTCATTTTTGATACACACTCTAGTCTAGTGTCATTATTCATGTGTTCTATAAAAAGACACTCCCCATATCATTCTCCTTAAGCCTTATCCACCCTCAATCTCTTCCTTCCCAACAGTTCCACACGTTTTCTTTACTCCTCAAGCCCTTCAGTGCCATTTTTTTCTAGAAAAAAACTGTTTCCAGTTTTATTCAATCCACAACTGAAAACAGAGGACTCTGTTTTTGTGCTGAGAAAACAAAAAAATGGCTTCCCTTTATGATGTGCTTGGTATTTCAGTGGGTGCAAGCTGCATCGAAATAAAGGCTGCTTACAGAAAGCTGGCAAGAACATACCATCCTGATGTTGTGGCCATGAATCAGAAGGAAAGCTCAGCGAACCAATTTATGATGATCCATTCAGCTTACTCAACTTTATCTGACCCAGAGAAGCGAGCTCAATATGACAGAGAAATCTATAGATACAGAAGATCAGCAAATATGGAAGCAAGAAATCAGACATTTTCCTATGCTGGAAGTGCAAGGAAATGGGAAACAGACCAATGTTGGTAGCAGATCGTGTAATCATGTTACTCATGTACATTATTATTATTAACCATTTTGTTCTTTTTTTTCTTCTTTTCTTTTAAGTTTTTGTTATGTCATTCATTTATGTTATCCTTCTTCACAATATTATCCTAGACTGTATAGTTCCACCATACTTACTGGATCTCCTGATTCAAGCTTCATGTGATTTTATGCCACGCTGATTTGATCCGAGACACCCCTGTTGTTACTTATTCAAACTCTATAGTCTATAGCATCTATTTTAGTTTGTGTTTTCCATCAAAATACAAACAGGTATTTTGTCAACACTCAAAATTGGTTGCCTACGTGACAAAGAAGTGAAGAATAATACTTACAAACTTAGAAAAATACCTTTAGGAAAGAAAAGAGCTTTTTGAAATGGGATAAAAAGAATACGTAAAAACACTTTGCTCATTCATCCTGATTGTATGTGAAGGTACTGTACATAATTTGTGAACTTTTCTTTTTCTAATTTTACAGCTATCCACGATGGTTTGTACAGTAGAGCACAAGAAAAAACTTTTACAAAAAGGTGATTTGTTTGTATTTGTAATTAGCTTCTCTCAACAGAGTACGGGATGCGAGTGCAATTTTCCTTTATTCTTTTTAGGTAACAAAGGAGGAAAGAAAAAAGATAAAAGGAAATGAGTTTTGTTTAAGTTTTTCCTAAAATTACATTTGAGGATTAATTTAACAATTATAGTAAAAAAAAAGATCCATCATAGACCACAGAAAGACGTTAATATAATAACATTGTGGTGTATTAGTAAAAGAAAGATACTCTCTATGTATCTATATGTTTTATAGATAAATATATAAAAATAAATGAGAAGTTAAAAAAAGAGAGAGAATAAAATAGAGACTAGAATGAGATATTACTTTTATGATCCCTATAAATTATAGAAAAAGCTCTTGCTACCTACACCACCAAATTTTGCTATGTACACCCCCACACTCCCTTTTTACCTCCCAATCATCCATTATATCCTTTTCCCTTAAAGATGTATACCTCTTTTTCTTTTGAGAAATGTATTTATGGAATTAAATATTCCTATTCCAGAAATATATTTTCAAAACTATAATTTATAATTTCAAAGATACACTTCTCAAATGGTATACATTATTCCATAAAGACATTTCTAGTAATAACAAATCACACCTCAATCAAAGTACTTAAGAGTTGTTCAAGGTTAAGGCTTAAATCGTTGACATAGATTTGGATTAGAAAATGAATGAATGCACTTAAAGGGAAAAAAATATTGTCAAAAGTTTTGCTTTACAATTAAGGTGTATAATAAATGAAGTTACTTATTAACATACCTTGAAACATAGTGCTACATGAAGTAAAATATAAAATATTATGTTATTGATGAAAACACATGATTATATAAAGAATATATAGTGAAGATGGTTTAAAAAATAATAAAAATAGAAAGAAAATAAGATTTTAGATAGGATTTAAAGAACTCCAATTATAGGATAAAAATAAGACTAACAAATATGAGTATAAGATAAACATCTATCTTGTCAATGATTTTTTTTGTATTTCTCGTCAATAATCTTAATTCTTAAGTGATATTTTAATAAAAAAAACATATACATATTCTAGAAGTATATCTCTAGAACTATAAATTATAGTTCTGAAGATATATTTTTGGAATAGGTATATTTAATTTCGGAAATATTTTCAGAAAGCAAAAGGGTTGTCCATCTTTAAGGGAAAAGGGTATAATGGGTAGTTGGGAGGTTGGGGATACGGGGGTGTTGTTAGCAAGAAAAGGATTGTAAATAGTAAGAGCTATAGAAAAATAACGGTGGTTTTGGTTCGGCCTAGTTAAGTTAAGCCGAGCCCGTACGAAGTTCAAGTTCTATTTCGGTCCAATACAACAATTCCTAGGAAGGGCTAGGCTTGCCCAACTTCCTTTCTCTCACGCATCTTTTTCAGCTATCAGATTCAGAAAGCGATTCTTTCCTATTACAACAGAACCATGAAAATGCTGGCAACAGGAGGAAGAACTCCCTTCTCAGCAAAAATTTTGGTAGTATATTTCAATTCTTTGGTTTTTCAAGTTTATAGTTTATTTCGAGCATTGATATAATATACTTTTTTGTTTTCCATTTTAATTAAGATATAAATTCTATTTTTTTTATTAAAGTTTTAGTCCTTTATATTTTCTCTTGGGATATTACTATTTTTTATTTTTCCAGTAATTTATTTATTATGGTATAGATTCTTCATTAATTAAGATTTTAAAAATAAACACTGAGATCGAAACTTTAATAAGTACAATTAAGAATTCAGATTTTATTTAAATTGATGAAAAAATTAAATAATGACAAAATAAATAATTCATAAACTTTACACCAAGATTATTAAATATAGCAACACTATACCTAACTAGAGCTGAAATGAACTAGAAATTTATGCCACACTATAACTGTGTTCAAATCAAAATGATTAAGCCAATTTTTTCATAAATATAAATCAGCACTTGCTATCATATGCATAGGAAGACATAAGATTTGGAATTTGGGAAAGGTAAGAATTTAATGAAAGTTTTTTTTAATATATATAAATTCATTAGGATAAAATGATAACGACACACACAGCTGTACAATTTTATTTTCAAGTGAGTGGGGCGTGCTCAGTGCTCACCACGTCCAGGCCCAGCCACATGAAAGTAGGCCCGTCCCTGCCTCATCGTACAAAATTTTCTGAAAATTAAAATTAGGGTAAGCTCTGCTACAAAATTTTCCTTACGTAACTCGTACAACATATACTTTTAAGTCATCATCATTTCTTTTTATTCTCTCACTCTTTTCTTTTCTTACATTATTTACTATTAATGATGTTTATTTCTCAACGTTATATTAGTCGTTCATATAACCAGGGTTACTCTCTTGCAGTTGTCGATGGACTATCCTAATGATTATCTATCCTTATTCATATTGTGATTGCGAAATTAACTTCTTTTTTTTAAAAAAAAACTTCAACTTCATGTGTGAGTGTAGCAGATGTGTCTGACAAACACACGTAAACCTGAGCAGGATCCCTTTGTTTTTTATTCAATAATGATATATGAATACTTGTGTAGTATACTGTTCCTTTTTCCGTCTCTTTATCTTTATGAGGCAGACAAAAATACCTAGAAGAATGGTGAATATGATTTCGGGCCATTCTCTCCATCTTTGAGTAGGGATAATGGTTTAAATAACTACTATATTTAATTATATTGATTTTACAATTATACCGACAAGAGAAGCTATTTCAATCGTTAATTATAAATTTCAGAATTTCACTATAAGGTAGTGAAAATAGCATACATATATAATTCTTATAAGTTATCACCAGCCTTAGCTAGTTGTTTACCAATTGTCTTGGAAGTTGGGATATGACCCACTTTCAGGTGTTAACATTCACTATGCATGCTAAAAAAAATAGGATATTGTTTCCATCACATGTATGTTTGATAATAACTTACACACGGCTAAATAAAACGGAGTGAAGGCCTTCGCATATATATATATATATATATATTCCTTTTTGTTTTTTTAGAAACAAACAATATTTTATTGATGATTAATAGTGTTTTTTAGAATGCGTTAGAATCATGTTAAATGGGAAAAATACATTTTATAACGTTTTGTAATGTTATGGATACGAATTTATATATATAATGTATATCATTTTATTTTTTCAAATTTAATAGATTTTTATTATAGAAGGTTTAACGTATTAATAAGTTTAGTAAATTATTATTAACAATTTTTTTAATATAATTTAATTTAAAATTTGAAAAAAAATATTTAAGTAAAAATCACAAAAATTGAATCGAATTAAATTGTAAAATATTGATTTAGTTTAATTTAAATTTTATTTTAAATAAAAAAATAAACCAAATCACATATTTTTTTAATTCGGTTTGAGTGAATTTTTAATAAATAAGAAAAACCTATTCAAAACTAATATACTAGTTCGAGTCCTTCAATAAACATATTCAAGTCTAAATCAAGTGCGGGCTAGACATTAATAAACAAAGCAATAATTGTCATTATAAAATTATTATTTTTTAATTAACTCATTAAAATTTGTTTTACTATATTCACTCTCCTTTTTTACTAAGTACATCCCCTTTATTTTTTTATTTTATTTTTTTATCATGAATGCTCTCTATACTAAAAATACTCTTATATCACTATTCCAGAAATTATATTCTAGAATGATGTTAAATTTTTGTATTTAGAAATGTACTTTATGGAATACAAATCTAAACATCATTCCAAAAAATAATTTTCAAAATACAAAACAATAAGTTCCAAAAAATACTTTCCTGAATACTATTTAAACTTTTGTATGGAACAAAGGACTCAGCAAAACTACCAGTTTATATGGCTTTCAGAAGCACAAGGGACAAATAAAAGCTAAAAACACAAGTTCACTTACTGGATCTATGTATATCGGATGCACCGGAACTTGTTCATGGTTGAAAAATATGGCTTCAGCAACTACGGGTTCTACACAATCAAAACACAAAGACCAAAGAAACTTAAACAGACTTCAAACTATAAAAAAATCTCAATAGGACATAGCATGAGTTAAAGATAAAGCAGACCACAAACTCTGAGTCTTGAATGTGTTCCCTTTTGGCCTCTAAAGCAATTACATCAAATAAGAGTTAGCGGCGAAATAAACAAAAACTCTGCAATAATACTTTAACAACACATTCTTTGACATAAATAAAATGGAATTATCAAAACCAAAAAGCACTGAAGTATCTATCTAACTTCTGAGTGGATTAGGCAGCAAAAAACAGACAACAAATGACATTTGATTTCCTTAGTATGACAGAACCATCTAACCACAGTACAGTGAAGCAAAAAAAATCCCATAAATAATTTACTTTCACAAAAACTACTAAATAGTCACAGAAGCTGAGAAAATTGTCACAGAAATCAACAAAAAAAAAAAGACACACATATACACGCTGAGACATATATATAGTAGGTCTATAGTTGATGAGTCGGATGATGTTAAGCTAATGGAGCGTTTGGTAAGAAACAATTTTTAGTTTTTTGAGAATCTAGATTGAGAATCTTTATTTTTCATATTTGGTACCTATTTTAAAAAATAAGATTTATGAGAAATAAGGTTTTCTAGGAATATTTTTTGAGGGGTTTACATGAAAACTTTATTGTGAGGATGTGAAAATCTTAGCTTCTCAAGTCAAAATTTTCTTTTACTACAAGGGACTATTTGATAGCCTAAATTTTTTTACATACTTTGAAATCATTTATAGGAATCGTGATTAGTAGGAAAAATTATGATTCTTGAAAATGTGTGAAATATATTTGGTTAGTTTTAATATATTTCTTAGGAAATAAAGATTCTTGGTTACATTATCATTTTTTTTGTGTATATGAGATCTTTTTATGAATATATCCTTCGTTAAAAAATACATCATTGAATAATCTCCTCCATAACTTTGACTTTTTTATTATTTTTTTGGCTTTGTATTCTTAGAATCATATTATAGAAACCAATGATTGAGTTCTATAGTTAAAATTGATATGACAATAGAAAAATAAACCCAAATAATTTATATCATGTAATGTTTATAAGGATAATGGTAAATATAAAAATTTTGGAAAATGAGAAACACTTGAAAATGTAGAAATATATAAAAAAAAAAATACACTACAATAGCAGTGGAGACCAAAACTTTTGAATAAATAACAATCTTATTTGTAATTATAAAAAATAATAATGTAGTCATTTTGCGTGATTAAAATTTTCCCTCCACTCGGGAAACCGACCCCCTAGGAATGTTTTTACGAGAATGTTGACTAAAATTATTTTGTGAAAATCATAATTTCTTGGTTTTTTTTATTAATTACATCCAAACGTAAGAATAATAATTTCTTAATGTAAAATTCATGAAAAAAGTAAAAACTTTTCAGTTATCAAATATCTCCTAAATAAAAATATCATATTATTTTTATTAAATTATTTAATATGTGTGATAAATAATTAAAGTAAAAAATAAATATATCACATAACTTTTTTTATGTCCTAAAAACATTTATGATTAATCAAAGAGATTTGTTCATTTTAAGATATTATGATTGATATACATGAAAAAACTTTCTTTCCACCGAAAGTCCTTAGATGACACACAAGCAATAGCTCAAGAAACTTTCACCTATCACGGTCAATCTAACAAGCAGGTAGTAAAAAAAAGTCAGAGGACTCTTGCATTTCGATTTCCCTGCACAAATCACACAATTCTTCGCTGTTAGGGCTCACAAATCAGAATGAATGAAATGAAGGAACAAGTGCAGGAATCCAACCTCATGTTTGCTTAAGCGTCGATCGAGGATGTGCGTAAAACCTTCATTTGATTGCTTCCAGAACCTTGTGTTCAGAATCAATCATCAAAATAATTGAAATATCACATAAGCATTATAACCAGCTGCTTCGCGGAAAGAAAATCACACCTATGATGCATCATCAAACACTGCTAGTGCTGCTGTCTGCGCCTATGCCGAACAGTTGTCAATAATACAAACTTACTTCCCGCTAAAACTGAGGGTACTATTGTCATTTAACATTACCACTACTGAAATTTTGATTCCCTATTACTCTCGTCATTATGCAAAGTTTTACTGCTATATATAACTTTTTTTCTCTTATCATTATAATCATACTTAATTTTTAAAATATAGGTATAATTTAATATAATTAATTATTGTTTTTAAAATATGAATATATAATTAATTATGATAAGTAAACTAGTTATATCTAAAACCAACTACTAATTATAGATGAATAAAAATAAATTATTTAAAATATTATTTTTATAAAAACTAGTTATAATTTTAAAACTATAACTATTTTTAAATAAAAAAATATTTAAAATACCTATAATTATAAAATTTGTTATAATTTTATACCAACTTTTATATAACTAGCTATGTAAAAGTAATTATAGTTATTCTTTCAAAATTAAATTTTTTCAGCATCCCTTTTCACACTGTATACGCTGACACTTACGCTTCCTTCTGCAACAGCAGTGTATAAGACATGCTTCTAAATCACTCCAATGTTTAATTCTCATACACTAGGAAAGCATATACATCCATACCCATAACATACATGATAAGCCAATTTAATTAAAGTGATATACATAAATTGGTAATCTCCATTATCTTAAAATATACTTAAACAAGATGAAGCATAACTAAAGATCCTGGACCTACGTGATTCCTGCAAGGCCATAATAGCAGAAAGGACTGATACACTCCTTCTCAAGCAAGCAAGGAATCAAAGGCCCATGTGACACTGTTATGAGGCCTTAAAACTTAGCTCAAAATGGTATTCTTTCTTCAAGTGATAAGCATGCGTAAAATGGAAGCATTTAGAGCAGGGTTCAATAAGGTTATATGCTGATCATTTAACTTTGACTGTGCACCTCGGTTGGTGATGAAAAGTGAACTTGAATGGGGTTTAATTTGATAATATTGAGCATTCATCCTTAGGCTTTTAGAAGTTTGATTACTGGAATGTCTATTTCAATTTAATTTTATTTAGGTAAGTTCTCTAGTTCTTATTCTCACAGTTTATCAAATAAAGGAATAAATATTTTATTTTATTTTTCTTAAAATATTTGAATAATGATAATTTTATTTAATTCCATTTTATATTACCGTATTTGACCTAGTTAATCGAAACTTTAATTTCATTTTGTTAATCATTGTTATCGAAATGAGATAAAATATATCGATTTTATCGTGAAAATGAGTTGTATGTGATATAAAAAACTGACTCCAAAGCCTGTTCGGTGATGGAGATATCAAAGTTGCATTTAATTAATGAAGCCTTGCTGATGTTAAGGTTCTGTGCTGCTTTCTCTTTCAGTATGGCCGAATATGCCTTTGAAAGGGTCTGCTCAAAATTGATGTTGTAAATCTTCAACACCTTTTGGTCACACTTAAATGGCTAAACCAAATTGCCCAAGTCAGTTCGCAAATAATAGTGCCTGGCTAGCTATTGAACATCACGGCCTTCTTATTAGTGCATATTTATCTTATAACTTTCATGAAAATGGTAATTTCCGTTATACCCCTTAGTTAATTTGTGTCATTCAATTTTCTTATTAAAAAAAGGCTTGTTTATGTTTTTTGGGTTCATTTCTTTGAGCTTTTGCTTTAAGATTATAATGGTAGTGCATGCATATATAGTTCTGTTACAAAGTTTGTCTTCTCTTCTTCTAATACCTATTCTTATTAGTATACGGAAAACTATATGTTGTGGACCTCTTCTTCATTTAGTTACTTGGGCTGGGGGGACGGGTAGTACTCTGGAGACTGGAGACAAAATGCTTAAAGGCTATTCAATTCGTTGTTTTGGTTTTGGAATTGATTGTGAGAAAATTTAATTTCATCTAAACATGCCATTAGTAAATGTCAGGAACTAAAGTAAAAAGTTTTCTAGAGTTTGGAATCACAGTGATTGATGCTTACTATAATCCTTGATTAACTTAATTAAATGGATGTAACATTGTTGTGCGCTTTCTATAATCCTGTTAGAAATGATGCTTCTGTTTTCATTAATGTATGTTCCCCTTTCTCGGTTTAAATTGCGGGCTTCTATGAAAAAAAAAAAGCTGAAAATGCCACAAACGTTCCCTCGAAGGATTACTAGTACGAAAACAAAGCAGTATTTGTTGCAGATAGGGCTGTCACTGCTGCTAGAGTTGCTACTACTGTCACGATTGTATGTTATACCTGAGTGTATAGGGACAATTTTATTTGGGTTAATTGTTATTATTATGAGTTTAATTGTCATTATTAATAGTAATACTGATACTATTAGTAATTTTTTGAAAAAATAATTAGAATAATTTAAGGGAGAGAAATAAGTTTTTATTTTTTAAAAAAAGGTAAGCATTGAAAAGAATTTGTTGGATTTTTTTGTCGAAAACTTTTGGTGTTGATTACTAATTCACTTTAACTAAAAAAAAGTGTGTGCATTAGCAATTCTCTTTTTTTAATAACTAATTTTATAAATAAATGTATAAAAATTACAGGATTTGAATCTCCTATATATAGTCATTGGAATTTTTCACTTGGAGGGAGAAAGACCCCGAAACCTTCTTTGTAGAAAATTTCACATGACATGATTGGGAGGGATGAGTTTGGGGGAACAAGCAAGGGCATTTGCCCCTTCCTCCCTTGGGACTCTTTATATTGGGAAAAAATAAAATAAAGATTAAAAAAACTAATAAAGGAAAATATATAAGAAAAATATATTTTTGAGTTGATATTTACTTAATTTTTATAGTAGTAGATCACATCTCTTATTTTATACATAACATTAATAATAAATATTTTTAAATTTTATTATCTATTGAATAATCATTTATTAGAAGTTAGATGTTTAAATAATTGTGTAAAAAAAATTGTCCCCCTCCCACCTTGATACACTTTTGAATCTATTCCTCGCGATTGGATTGCACTTATCGGCGAATCAGTGAAAAAATGACATTTGACAAAGCTTACATGTAATGGTTACATGTTAAGGGAAAGTCAACATGAAGTTTGAATGATTATGAAGCAAGTGTTATGTGAAAAAATACATAATATTTGAAGAAATACGTAATTATGGCAATCAAATAAAATAATAGGATGATTATTTTAGTTTTATTAGGTTTGCAAATGAAGTCATTTAACTGTTTGTTTTTTTTAAGACCTTCAATCTTATATTTTAGAGTCGTGCATTCTTCAGTTGAGTTCTTCAGTTTTGGCAAAGTTTTTGCACATTTTGGTATTGTCAATATCTCGATTGTAAGAACTTGTTCAATTATGCAGGTCCAACTGTTATTATGTGGAGTATGTTGGTGTAATGAAGGTGTTTGCTCCTTGGATAGTCCATCCCTTCCGTTTCTGAAACTTTATTTTCAATTTCATTATTTCTTGCTAATGTTTTAGTTCTCACCTGATTTTGGTAATCGACCAACTGCTCCCTTTGCATATATTTAGCGGCCCTTCGTTTAAGGTCATTTGTGTGTTGTGGCATGTTGTTTACAATGTCTATTAGCAATAGCGTCAGTCATAGGGTTGTAATCAAATGATGCATTACCACTGTCAGGTTGATAACTGTTATACATACTTGGTTTTTGCACTTAAATTACATAGTAGTTATCTTATTTCTTCTCTTTTAATGCTCTCTTTGATCCAAAAAGACGAGACTGACTCGCTAAGCAAGAGTAAGTGAAATTTGGCTTAGTAAGCTGGGCGCGCTGAGCGGTGCGCTTTCTGATCCTCTTCTAGGGTTTCCTAGCATGCTAAGTGAGTTACATGCCTTGCTTAGCGGATGTCACTCGCTAAGCGCATATGTCTTGCTTAGCGAGACACCAACTACTTGAACCTTCTTTTCTTTTGGCCTGAAACTGAAGTGATTTCAACATTAATTCACAAAATGAGAGTATCTACTATACGAAATCAAACTAAACATGAAAATATGTACAATTCATACAAAAAGAATCACAAACTAGAGGAAATATGTTAATTTTATGTAACTATTCAATACAAAAATTAGTCGTAAATAACGACTAACAATAGGATCCACTGATTGTAAACTGAATACCAAACTGAGATGCTAAGGATTCAAAATACTTTACTAGAGTTTGAAAGGAGTTGGGCAAACCAATGAAGAGCTTGGCCTTTCAATTAAGTGGGGAACACATGACACATAATTGCATCTTCAATTGTATACAAGCTCACCTGTGTCACATATGCATCAATGTGCTCGTCCAAAATGATAAAGCCATCATATACATCCAAGGTAAGGCTTTTCTAGTTTGTAGGCAAAATGACTTTCAAAATATTGGGAGCAAAAAGGTGTCGGTGTCGGTGGGGTGGTGGCAACAAACAACCTTTGTGTTTGTTGTTGGACACTAGTATTAGGGTTCACAAAATGAATCTGGCTCGTAATTAGGGCCAAAGTAGGCTCAACAAAAGCCAACCCAAATAGAAATAAGTCTTTTTTTTGGCCTAGTCCATTTTGCTCGACTGACCAAATGAACTCGAGTCGGGCTGACCCAATTAGTAATATATAACAAATTTTAAATAAAATATAGTAACTTATTAATATAATTTATAAATTAAAATTAAAATTTTTATTTTTTTAAAAGGTAAAACATATTCATTAAACATAAAATAAGTGTCCACAGGAAGTGACAACCTCAAAGCAATATTGTTAATCCGTGACTCGATGGGTTGGCACATACCAACTTGGCACAACCATTTTGCTAGCCCTAACTAGTATGATGTTATGATCCATCGTGCACATGGCTGACTAGCCATCAGGAGGACATAGAGTTGAAGGATTCATGCTTCTCAACTATGTATTCTCCTAATGGAGTGTTGAAATCTCTTGTATGTGTTGTCGGTGCATTTGTTGAAAGCTCTACTCGTTCTTTGTGTTCTTTCTTGTCCAAGTGTAACCATTATTTATAAGGCTGTAGGATAAGTTTGACATAAGCCCTACAATGGGTGCCTTCTGCATTGTTCATGTTGATTCTTATCTGAGTACATAATATATGAGGTAGTAGAATAAATTTTACTTAGGCCTCATAGTGGGCTTCAAAATGTTCTTGCTTAGGGGCAATAGGGTAACATTTTTCCCTTAATGATCTTGGCTCCAAAACTTCTTTCCTTAGTTCTCCCTTTTTTTTTCTCTCGAGGATAAATATTTGCAAAAGACACCCTATCGCTGAAGTAAGTTTTAAGCATAAAGTTATTACTATGGATAATAAATGAGAACCATCAATGGTTTTACCTCAAGAATCTCACACCTATTTATACATACCGTAACAAGACTTGGACTTATAAACTTTGTACGTGATTACCATTTTAGTTAATCCATTCTTAATCATGGTTATGCTATTAATGGTTTCCCAACTCCTCGTTAGTATGTCTTCATAATTTTGCTATATTGAGTTGGAAGGGTGTCTCAACCTTTTGGCTACCGGATAGGTATTCTGTTGGGCGAATACTGAGTCCCTAAAATAATCGTGACATGTTGAGCTCTCATATTTTTTAGTTAAGTGTCGAGTCCTTTGGCTGGCTGGATACCCATCTAGTATAAATATAATTTAATTTATGTATCAAAATTATTGTATATTTTTTTTTGCTTAAATATATTTTTGATCTATAATTAATACTCAAATTTTGCATTTATCATCTTATAATTTTTTTTACATTAGTACCTTATAATTTTTTTTTTCATTCTTGATATTTGCTTTAGTTTATGATAAATTAACAAATTTTATTTTACTCATTGATAAATTAATGAATTTTATTTTAGTCCTAACTAATTTCAAATGATTTTTTTTTCGATGAGTAAACACAAAATTTATTAATTCATCAGAAATTAAAACAAACTATTAATGAACAAATACAAAATCATTATTTTATTAGAATTCAATGTAAAACAAAAATTTATTAATAAAAAATACAGAAATTAAATATATATTAAAAAAACATATTTAAGTCTATTTTATCAAATGATTATATATTTATAAAAATTATTATAATGCTAAAAGAGTTTATCATTAAGATTCCAACCTAACTTTCCTCTCAAAAGATAGAGTAAGAAACAAACAACATAGATTATACCAAGAATATGATAGTTATCTTATTCTTTCTTCTCATATCTTACTCACCAAAGTGCCTTAATAAAATGACTAATGATATATGTTATTTTATTCAATATATAAAAAACAATAAAATAAAGCACAAAAATAAAATTAGTATTATACTTATTTAACTCATGTTTTTTTAGGACTATAAATTTTTGCTTCTCTTATGATCCAAACTTCCAATCAAATAAATAAATATTTTTTACCTTTTTTTTCAATTTTTATTTTTTATTTCTCATACCAAATAATCTAAGAATGCATTAATTTTCCATCAGTTATTTTTTACAGTACTTTATTTTCGTTTTCGTTGTAGAATGCAAATTGGGTTTGTTACGTGTTTTTTTTTTCTTCAGTATTCAAGTAATTAGCAAATAAAAATCAAAATCCTCAAATAGAGTCAGAAACTCCATAAATAATAAATATAGATTACTTAAGATTTGAATTTTTATTCAAAATATTCAACAGTATTTATTGGATTTTTTATTAAACAAATATAAATGTATTCAAAATATTTATTTGTAAAAAAGGAATTGAATTTTTATTTAACAGTTGAATTGGCCGGTGAAGCAAAAAAATTGTGAGTCTATTTTCATTTTCAATAATAATCTTGTGCTGGCATCTCGTAACCGTATAGTAGTGGAAGATATTTTAGGGAAAAGTGAGAAAATGGAGACATAAAATTAATGAAAAAAAAAATACAGCTACAAGTTACTATAGAAAATGAAAAATTAAAGAAAGAAAAGATGTTGACCACTCCACTAACAATGAAAGGAGATTCGAACGGCCCATACGCGTTATGGATAAAGGTATCATCCCCCAACCACGTGATCAGCTCCTCCTTATAGTCAGTTTTTTGTTTTTTGGTCAACAGAATTCTAATAGTCAGTTTGAATATAGAGAACCCGTGGCCCACAACGAAAAAAGCCCAATAAAAAAAAATAGTTATATAAAGAACCCTTCCCCTGCGCCGTAACCCCGAACAGAGTGAAAAGAAGGGTTTGTAAGAGAAAGAAAAAAGAGGCGCAAGATGAGTGGTAGGGTTTCTGGGAAGGTGAAGTGGTTCAACGATCAGAAGGGGTTTGGATTCATAACCCCTGACGATGGCAGCGAGGAACTCTTCGTTCACCAATCTCAGATCAAATCTGACGGTTTCCGAAGCCTAGCTGAAGGAGAGTCCGTTGAGTTCGCTATTGAATCTGAATCTGACGGACGCGCCAAGGCTGTTGATGTCACTGGCCCCGACGGCGCCAGCGTCCAGGGAACCAGACGCGGCGGTGATGGTGGCCGAAGCTATGGCGGGGGACGAGGAGGTGGTGGAGGTGGATATGGCGGTGGCGGCGGCTACGGTGGTGGCGGTGGCTATGGTGGAGGCGGTGGCTACGGTGGTGGCGGGCGAGGCGGTGGTGGCGGGGCTTGCTACAACTGCGGTGAATCGGGACATCTGGCTAGGGACTGCAGCCAAGGAGGCGGTGGAGACAGGTACGGCGGAGGCGGTGGTGGTGGTGGCAGGTATGGAGGCGGCGGTGGCGGGAGGTACGGTGGTGGTGGAGGAGGTGGTGGCGGCGGAGGAAGCTGCTACAGCTGTGGAGAGTCTGGGCATTTCGCCAGAGATTGCCCATCAAGTGCTCGTTGAAATTACTGTTATGGTGGTTTATGTTATGCGGATTGTTTTAAGTTTTTACTTTAACATGTTGTAGGGATTTTAATGGTTTCTGTCAAAGCTGTGGCTTCTTATAAGTAGATGCGTGAGATTTTTCTTTTTTTTGGTTATTTAAATGAAAGTTTCTGTGTTATCGTTACAATCTGCAAACAAAATCTGTTTGGACCTACATTTTGCTATAATGAATTGGATGATTGTTATCAGTTTCTGTGGTAATTTGTTTTAAATATTGAATGGCATAATTAGGGTTCAAGTGTGATTTTTGATGCGGTATACCTTGCTCTTCTTGAGTTGTGGTGTTTTTAATTTTTTATATTAGAATTTATTAATTGGTTAGAACCGTCCATCCTTGTGACTATAGGTTATATCACTGTCATTATACATCTCTGTTTACAAGAAATGCACAAACCCCCAAGTAAATCATGACTGAATTTTCTGCGTGCAGGGGCTGCAGCAACAGCACTCTTCCAATCTAATCAATTTTTTACAGCATTTTCCAAGCGTGCAAATCTATAAAATATTTGAATGGATTTTTGTAATGGTGATTTGCCCAAAATTACGTTGGATGCTTGGGGCATTACGTTTTTGTTTGTCCTTCGAATTTTAATGGCTTATTAGACCCTCGCAATCAGAGTGTTCATTAGTTGTATGAAATGTCATTATTTTTTTATTTAAAAATAGTTTAGCATATATTTGGATGGATGTTAAAGAATAAAACAGTAGATCGAAATATAGAAAGTAGAATGATTTGGAATGGTATGGGATTAAAATTGTTATTACTAGAGACTACAAGCTTCCAATAAGGGATCATTGGCACTCCTAGCAATATTGAAAGACTTTCATTCTTGTTGACCTCACGGTAGAGCTGAAAATTTGAAACAGAATAGTGTTTGGGAATTCTGTAAGAACTATTGGCACATTGAAGGGCCATTGCAAGTTGTAACCTAATTGGATATTCGTTCCCCAATGCACCGGATGTGTGGAGAATCTGAATTTGTTCCACAATCCACCACCGGATGTGGAGAATCTGAATGGGTACTCTTTTTAGTCTTTCACAATGCACCTAAGCTGGAGAAGCTCATTATTCCTCCAAGGATAAACTGTGGGTTAAGGTCTTACACAGGAAGTATGACTATGGTAAACACATTATTCCTCAAATGAACGGGGTGACAAATGCCTCTACTTGATGGAGAGGCATCTCTGCACTGTGGAGCAAATTCGAAGCCTTCATTACGTGGAGTATTGGGAATAGGGCTACTATGAGGTTTTGGATTGATGAATGGCTCCTAAATCAAGAAGGTGTTTTGTTGAATCACGCTATTAGTTTATATCTAAAGAGGAGTCATTGTGGAAGATCATTTACGTGGCCTTTGAGAATGGTGAATGGGACGTCCAGAACATCTCTAACTCCCTGGCTTCTCATATCTTTTGCAGGATCATGGCAACTATCCCTCCAAGATTAACACATGGGGATGACACCATTGCTTAGTCGCATTCTCCAAATGGGAGATTTTCCTTATCTTTTGCCTAACATTTAGATCATTCTATTTAGGATACCTCAATGAAGATTTAGGGAGTGACACTCTCACTTTTCTCATTCTCTCATCTATATATTCTCAATATTCTTTCTTTTTCCTACTTGGGGATGCATTTCACACATTATTCTTACCACTAATCAAAACAATTTTTTTAATAATCTCAAATTACTTTTTTATTTTATTTTTATCTATCACTTTTTCTCTCTCTCTAAATTAAATTTCAATATTTTTTTGAAATTATCAACATAAAAATAACAATATATTGCAATTTAATTTCTTTTACTATAACTACAATATATTCTCTATGCTCAATTTTATTTATTTATTGTGCATTTTGATTGAAAAGAAAAAAAAAACATTTTTGTGTGTGTAATTCACATGTAAAATATTAGTTATTATAAAATAAATTAGTTTTATTATAAATGACATTTTATAATTAAATAGCATTGAAATAAAGCTCTATATTATTAGTGTATTCTAACCAATGATTGCTGTTGAATTGTAATATATTCTTCTGCTTCATTTTATTATTTTTGTATAATACAGTTCTATTTTGCTATCATTTTTTAATTATATATATATATATATATATTATTTTTTTACTTTTGGTTTCAGTTTTTTTTTTTAAATTTAGATAATTATAATTAATACTTAAATTTATGTATTTTACCTATATATTAGATCAACATAATCATTAATTTGTTAGGTCATCCTGTCAAAAAATTCAAAACACGTTGACGGCAAGACCCAAATTTTGGCTCAAGAACAAGAAATAGAATATCCCTTTTAAATCAGGCTACCATAGTAACACTCTCTATATTGATTCAAGCATACTTTTGAAACAATAATTTTATTCAAAAATAAGAATTATTGTGTTTCACAGTAGATAAATAAATAAATTATTAACTAGGTCCCATTTAGAATACTAGCCTGCATCGTGGATTAGGTTCATGAAATCTTAGCTTGAAGCCACCCAAAGTTATCAATTCACATAGGCTATGAATCTTATTGTATGCGGGCGTGTTGCGCCCCAGTTCATCTTTATAAGTGTTCTAAACCCGGTCACCATTCTTTCCGTTTCCTGTCCACCTTACTCTAATCTTTAAAACAATGTTTGTCTTACATATTAAAAATTTTATTTTCAACAATATGAATACGACAATGTAATATTTTCATGTTTAAAGTTTTAAATAAGGTACTACTGGTTATCTTTCGTTCTCAAAAAAGTGGTTACAACATGATTTAACGCAGTATTATACCTTAAAGCAAAACAAACGCTCTCTAAAACGTGAAAGGGAGTGGGTTGAATTGATGGCAAATTTTGCTCTCCTTTTATTCTTAGTTTCTAACCCGAAAGCTTTATTTTAGATATAGACTAATTTTTTATTATAAATATTTTCAAATTGGATAAAACTCCTATGGATGGGAAAATTTTGTACAAATATTTAACACATATGTACTCAAGACTTAAAATTTAAGATCACATTAGAATCATTCCGCACTTGTTGATCCACATAGTTGATGGTTGGAAATTTTTATTTGAAATATTTTTAAATAACAATTTTTTTTAAAAGAAAAACGTGATAGAAAAAAAAAATTAACAAGAAGAAAAAGACAAAATTGCTACTATTATTATTATCTTGGATTGAATAGGAAATGAATAAATGAAAAATGTATAAAATATAAGACCTATATCCGTAATGTCTTAAAGGTTTTGAATGAAGATGTAGTTTTTCAATTCTCTTTATAATTTTGATCGTTAGCTCATCAATTATACTATAGACAATACTCTTTTTGAAAAATACTATAGATAATAATAATTTCCACTCTTCTTTCTTTATGCATGCCAGATGAATTCGTATAATTCCGTTTCCTACCAAATATCAAAATTCTTACACTATATGACACTACGTTATAATTAATCTCTTTGATTTTTTTTTTCTATGGTACATTGTCTAATTGGAGTTGATAACATACCCCAAAAGAATACAATTGATAATGGGAAAAACACTTTAAAAAGTGAGAATTATCACACTATATAGGAAAAATAAACCGTAGATTGATTCTGAAATTATCTATAAGTTTTTTTTTTCAAGGTGAACCCATTTATAAAATTGAAAGTTTGAGTCAGCTCTAAAGGTGTACTATTAATTTAATTTAAATAATCTCCTAAAAAAATTATTTAAATCAGAAAAACAAGACTTGCAAAATTATTAAAACTAGATTTTTTTTATATTAAAAATACAAAATTATGTGTACAACTCATTAAATAAGAAACAAGATTCACAAAAGTTTTATAATTTTTAATATATTTCATTTAATAGTAAAAATTATATTTAAAAACAGGAAAAATATATATTAAAAAGTATTTTATTTTTCTTTCTTATTATCCTAATTATGAAAACATTCAATTTCATATCTGAAAAGTATATCTGACCTATACAGGACTTGTTTACTTTTTTTTTCCATTTTTATAAATAGTTACCAAATTTTAATCTTCTTTTCATTTTTTTGTGATTATTAAATATTTGTATAAAAATAATAAAAGCAATAATAATAATAATATTATATTCACAGTACTTCTCTATAAATGTTAAAAAAAAAGGAAAACGTAAAATTGAACAAGCCAACAAGGTGCTATTTCTGTGATTAGATGTTGTTGTTCATGATTTGAATTTTTAATAAGTTTTATGAAGTTTTTATTTCTGTCTACTCTTGCTTTGAATAATTTTTCGACTTCCCATCATGATAGTATATAATGTGTTGATTTAATTTTCTTTTTTCACTTTAGCGCTTCTCATATTCATTGGCATATTCACAAATCATTGAAGCCTGCCTGGGTAGTAGAGAGGAAGAGATTCTCTGTGTCAAATTTGCAAGCTTGATACGTTGGCGTTCAATCTATGCAAAAGGTTTCGAGTTCCAAGAAGAATGAATAGCTCGCTCGCGTTACTCTTGTCTTATTTCATTCAATGAAAAGTAGATAAAGTGGATAACTTTTCTTTTAAGAGGAAAGGTAACATTCACATTCACAATGATCAATGAATGAAAGAAAGAAAATATGATAAAATGAAAGAAACTAAAACGAATAAACGAGCATGTCTCCAAAGTTGACAGCACGCATCATTGATCTTCTTCTGTCTGGGAAAGAAAAGGAGAGCCAGTTAAACCAATTAGAGAAGATGACCTTTAACTGAAAAGTTGATGAGCTTTTATTATGGTTCTAACTTATTGTTCTACTAGTTTCGTTCTTTGCCGGGTTTTGCATGTCTGTTATATTATTAGTATAAATAAAAAAGCTGCATGTGATCTCAGAACTCGAATGAAAGGTCTGTTTACTTTAGATAGATTATAGATCGCATTGTCACTGTTTAATTTATTCCACTAGATAAAGATAATTATTAGATTCCCAACCCAACTCGATCTCTGCATATATATGTTACATTACATGAATACATGTATCATGTAATGTGTAGTGTCAATTACAACAGTCTGAAGCAGCCTTATTTTTTTTGGCAAAGTTGTTCAATATGTACGTTTAACAGCAGATGTATATGCTATTGCTTGCTTTTGTTATTTGATTGTGTTGGTTTTGTTTGATTTGGCATCAACTCAGCTCTCTGCGGCTCATTGAAAAAGAGACTGGGAAACAAGGTGGAAAGGAAAAGATGCTCTGGATTCTGGAACTATAGTTCTCCTGTCTAAGCTCAACTTTATATCTTTATTTCATCCTAATAATTTTCAAGCCTGCTCACTCATTGTTGTACAAGAAAAAAGGGAGCTGGTTCATTTCCGAGGACATGGAACATGAGGGCTTCCTTTTGCTTTTGTCACTTCAATTTTGGAAACTTTTCGATCAGTCTAGCAAAATTCAGATTTTAACAACCACAAAAGTATTGTGCTTGAACTTTATTACGTGATGGCTTATAAGTTAGGTGTCTATTTGGATCAACTTTTGGTAAAATGGTTTTGAACAAATTGATTATGTGAAATTAATTTTGATTAAAATTGAAGTAATGTAATGTAATTTATATTTAGATGTTTTTATTATAAAATTAATTTAAGAGTAAAATTCAACGAAAAAAATTATTCAAAGTTATTTAAACT
The DNA here is from genome assembly GCF_000004515.6 of Glycine max. Taxonomy (NCBI): domain Eukaryota; kingdom Viridiplantae; phylum Streptophyta; class Magnoliopsida; order Fabales; family Fabaceae; genus Glycine; species Glycine max. The sequence continues at coordinate 8,052,126 of NC_038247.2, forward strand.
AAAAATTAATTATATACCCAAAATCAATTTTAAAACTTTTACATATGAAACTAATTAATCATGAAAAAATGGATTTTGCCTAAAAATAAATTCTCTAAAGCAAACTAAATCCACACTAAATCTTATTTGTTGCTATATAAATTTGTGTCTTTGTTTTTTTCTCTCCAATATTCTACTCGTAATTATCCTAAAAAAGTTACTTTGATTGGATAACACATAATTGATTAGGAGTGTGTACGGGTAAGAGTCACCTATGAATCCTACTTGATCAACCCGTTTGAGTTGGGTCATTTATATATTTGAGTTAAAATCGAATCTGATCAAAATCGTTTATTTATGGGTTGAGTCATGAGTTTAAATTTATAAATCCAATTAAATCCAGACTGAACCTATCTAAACCAATCAAATTTTGTAAAGTTGTTTGGTTTGACTTTAAATACGGTTAATATTGGGACTCCAAATGTTAAAATCGCAAGTGCTGAAACTACTACTGTTGGAATTTCTTAATGTATTATTTTTAGGTATGTTGTTTGTTTAATCTTTTTTATATTTATTTTTTCTACTATATTTATAATATTAATAGATTATATTTTGTTCATTTATTTCAACAAATCTGAATACAATAAATCTGATTGCAACAAAACTTATTGTTAGAAATTAGTTTGTAATAAATAATTGTGATTTATACTATTATAATAAATCTTATTGAAAAATATTTTATTTTAATTTTTATTAGTCTATTTTAGAATATTATATTGATGATATTAAATGAATCAATTTTATTACTTTACATTTGATCAATTGTGTTAATTGTATTGGATATTTGGATGAATAATGATATAAAATAATTCTAAATAAAAAAGATCAAATTTTAATGCATAATCCACCTAACCAAACTATTCATGAATAAGTTGGGTTAGGTTAAGTTTCAAATAAAAATATGAAAAATTAAATCAAACTAAATTGATTAAATTTGATTGAATTGGATCCTAAATTTAACCAAAATCAATCAAAATCAAGTCCCCAACACCCCTATAATTGATTGTACCCTACAAAACTCATGATAAACACATTAGAACATCTTCATTATAAAAAATTAATTGAATTTTTCACACTATGAATCTGTTCCAGACAAATTGTCACATTAGAAGTAATTATTTGTCACATCATCTTCATTATAAAAAATTAATTGAATTTTTCACACTATGAATCTATTCCAGGCAAATTGTCAGCCGTTGGCAAAATTTATGATTAAGTTGTTGATGAAAATGAAATGAAGTATTATTAGTTATCTTGATGTAAATGCTTTAATATAAAATGTATATGGAGTAAAGTTGGATTAAATATATTCTATTCTAATGAATACCATTTCTCTTTCCTTCCAATTTGAAATATTAGATTGAACGCACTCATTTATTGTTCAATAAACTACTTCTCATTCTCATAATTTCTCAAATAACGAACTAAATATCTTATTTTATCATGAAATATTTAAATAATGACAAACATTTATTTAATTTTTTTATATTACTATATTTCATTGTGTTAATCAAAACTGGAATTTCTTTTTGTTAATCATTAATGTCATCGAAATGAAAGTAATGGTTATTGAGATAAATTATCAATTTTATTATAAGAATAATATTAACAACATTTATAATTACTAAATCTAAGTTTTATCTTAATGTGTGTAATCTACTATCATCGTCTGCTGTTTGTGAAAATGCTCTAGTTAGCACACTATATATGGGTAAAAGTTGTGCAAGTAGACTAGTGCATAATGATTGCGATGGCGGAATGTAGCTAATGAAAAGCTGTTTGCAAAATGCTTGAGCTGGGTATTGAAACTTTTTTATTTCATCTGTGGACGTTATTCACATCTTTTATTTATCTCTAATCATTTTCAAGAGCCGTGTCCATGCACCTTTACTTTACCAGGCCTGGATGTATAGGAAAAAAGTAGATGAGTTTTATTATTCGTTTTGCATTTTCGAGGACACTGAGCATTGGCTTTAACTGTCAGTTTGTCAGTTAATTTTGTAAACATTTTATTCTAGCGAAATTATGATTTTCCTAAAATGACTTTAATTTCACATTTTGGTTGATAGAATCTGCTTCTGCATCTGTTTCTTTAGATGGGTAGAATTTCTTGTTTTCATTCTACATGAACAGGCTTTTTTAGATATTCTCTCTTGTAACTTGGTTTTCTCGCGTCTGACTTATGTTGGCATTTGCAAAGCTTAGTTCTTTAGCATGGTATGTGGATTATCCGTACCAGTGACATATATGTCTTGGATTTTCGCTTACAAAATTCAACGAATCAAAGAGTTTCATATGACATGCATGTATATTAAACTTATTATATTATTGCAGTAGTATCGTATAATTATTTAAATTGATTTCCAACTATATTCTAGTTCTTTTAATAAGAATATTTTTTATTATAAAAACAATTATTTTGTCATTGTAAATAATTTGTATAATTACTTTGTTTTTGAGAAATGTATATTTCTTAAAAGAGAAAAATATTATAAGCTTAGTAGCTATAAGAATGTAAAGATGACCGAATAATAAATATGTTGAATTAATTGGTCTAAAACCAAACAAACTTTGTGCAAATTCATCATAAACCTTATCGTTTTATTTTCTTTTTTCTTCTTATGATACCTGACCATGACAAAGTGCTCAAAACTACCTTAAGGCTATAAAGAGAAAGATAATTGAAGAATACATTATATGTTTAATTATGACACGGCCAATACATTACAAATTTATCATTCTCAACGTAACAATGACATGTATTGCACCGTTAATAATTTCACCAAAGAGCCTAGGGTGCGGCTTCATAGATGGGTCTCAATTTGAACTTTAAAGAGTGCAATCCTTAGTGTGCATGATGAGGGTGGTGAAGTGGCGAAGGCGCGGTGGCGTTGAGCTGATGCGGCGGCATAGGTGGTAGAAGCGGTGGAGGGCATTGGTAACACTTTGTGAAGAGTCCAAATGTGTCAATCTGGCGTATGAAGTTCACCATGCTGGCCCACCCTCCAAATCCAAATCCTACGACTAGGACCCACACCACCACAAAAGTGTTGATAATAAAGGTTCCCACCCATCTTCCAACAAATTTGGGAGGTTGTTCCACTGCATTCTGCATAACGCCACGTTCAAAAATTAATCCATCAATACTACTATACAAATACATTAATATTCTCTTGTGTACTCCAATATTTATGCATTTGTCATTACGTTATATGAATTTTGGTTAATTAAAAAATGTAGATCATATCGATAAAGCTAGAATATAAGAAAATGATTGGTTATGGAGAAAATCCCGGGTTTGGTCCGCTAGACGGTGACCATACGCTAACTCTTCACAATCATAATTTTCCTTTCCTCATATCCGTATTCTTCTTTGTGGTTGGTTTTAGACACAGTAAAAGCAAATAGTAAGCAATAATATTTATGGGAGCAAATTACTTAGAACAAACAATGAATGGAATAAATTCTAATACTGCTAGCTGTGCAGTGCTGCTAAGTCAAACTATTTGGTTCCGACAGTGATGTTTCATAGATTGGATGACCCACAATAACAACTTTTTTTATTTGTCCTTCTTAAGTTTACTTAAAATAAATTTTGTTTTTCTTGCTTGGTTTAACTTTCTCTTTTGCTGCTCAACAAGTAATAAATGAAGCGTACGAATGAACGAATTTAAGTATAGTAGTACAATATTGTAGCCTAGTAGCTAGGAGGGATGTTAATAAAGTAGTCCATGAGGTACAAAGGACAATATTTATACAAAATAAGTATTGATGTTTACTAAGTATATTGAAGGAATAAATTAGACAGTGTAATATATATAATGAAGGAAGAAATGAATGATGCGATATATATAATACCTGTCTGGAAGAGGGTGATCTGAAGGTGAAGATGTGGGCGAGGGCGGGGATGATGTAAACGGTGAAGCTGACAAGGAGAGAGCCAACGGTGGAGTTGATGGGACCAAAGAAGGGGAATATGATGGCCAAGAACCATATGGGGATCACCACTGGTAATCTCACCAATGCACGCTTGCATAGGCTCTTGCACTCGTGCATCCCTATTGCTTTCTCCCACACGAAGTATAATGGGGTGCATGCAAACCCGAATGTTATAAACTGCAATTCCATCCCAATATTAGTTAATTTAATCATTCAATGGAGTATATATATTAACTGCATGCAAGCATGCATATTATTAATCGTAATGTAATAATTGTATATATAGCATATATATATGCTTGCTTGCCTGGTGGATGAGCATTAAAATGACAGCCATGTCACGGAAGGGTGATTTTGGAAGGAGAGCAAAAGCATTGGAGTGATTTAGAAGCATGTCTCCAAATGCCCAATACACTGCTGCTGCCGATGGAAGCGTCAGTGTCAGCACATACAGGGTTGCCAGTAAGTATAAGGCCTTGAACTTTTGAGGCTTCCACATCGCGTGCATTATCTCCCTGGTGTTACCAGTACAATTCTCATTAATATATTTGTCTCATTACTAGCTAGCCAACTTCATTTCTCTCAAAATTAACTAATTAATTAGCAGCATATCACCACAATAAGGTTAAATTATATAAATTTAGTTCTTATTTTCATGACTTCATAAATTATGGTCTTCTTGATTTTATCTTTAACTAAATCGTATTTATTCTCTTCATTCATTTTTGTGTGAGACAAAAATTAAGAAATATATGAATGTTTCGATTTTTGTGATATTTGTTAACTAAGTTCCTATTATACCCCTTATATCTTGTATTACTTCATTCCTTCTAATGGTTGAAAAATACTACATGCTTTGTTACAATTAAATTGAAATGAAAAGAATTTACTAAAATGCCAATCACATAAATACGAAGGAAGAATTCTTCATATAACGAATAAAGGCGCTGATAAAGATACCATTTTTCCTAAGGTAAAAAAGAGAGGGGAATATTTTGTTGGCGGAAGGTTTGATTTTGCTGAGTTGTGAGAAGAGACCCGAAATCACTGAGGAAAGCTGGATCTATCAGGGAGGGTCCCTCTCATGATAAAAAGCAATAAAGCATAGAAACATTTTAGAGAAAGAGTCTTGGCTTTCTCCAACCTAAAAAGAAACTCAAAGATAACAAAGAAACGGGGCACTTTTTTTTGCCTCCCACGCCTATCAAGGGTATTTTGGGGGTGGGCACTACCATTATCAATTAGCAATGCAAGATATTTCCTGTTCTGTTTTTTCAGAAAGAAAACAATGTAAAGCACACTATTTTTTTCCCACACTTTTCTTCACAGCAAACTTGTGTACACAATAAAAATAATTTTTAATTTGTATTTCAATGTATACTTTTTTTATTTTATTATAGAAAATAATAATTTAAACACCAAATGTAAATATATATGTGGAGATCATAATAACTTTTAAGTTATTTACACTTAATAATTATCCTAGTCCCAGCATATATTACTACAATTGAACTTAATAATTGGGAGTCAACTTTAACTTCTGTAGACATAATCTGAATATAAATCTAATTAATAACCTATCTTAAATTCTTCTTTTCTCTATTATTTTTATGAGTTGTTTCTGTATTATTATTTGAGAATATAAAAAAAACATTTGTGTAAAGTTTGAATTTGGTCCAAAATTATCCTGGTTCCAACATATAGATATCCAAACCAAACACAAATGTTTTTTTTTTTATACTCTCAGATAATAATAGAAAAAATGTTGATAAAAAATAATATATATATTTTTAAAACAAGTCATTAATTAGATCTATTTTCAGATTATGTCCTTAGAAGTCAAGGTTGAGTCACGTTAAGCCCAATTGTTGCATTGTTATTTCGCTTTCCCTTTTGGCATTATGTTAATTAGACACTAGCAACTAGTTATTCGTTCAAAGGCAAAGGCCAAGTGGAGAGAAATAAACATGGGCAAATTTGCGAAAACGTAAAAGACACGAATATATATCTGAGATTGTCTTACACAGTAACAGCATGTCCCCCGAATGTGTAGAGAATGTTTGTGGCCCCCGTAAAATATAGAACCAATTTGGTCGGACCCGAATGCTTAACTCCTTCCATCTAAGCATAATAACAATCGGAAAAGCATAGCATTACTACTAAATTAATTACAATTGCATATAATTAATAATTGAATATCAGTAATAATAATAATAATGTAGTAGTACGTATCTGTTTGTAAATTTATTATTGTTACCTGACCGTGAAGGAGAGAGGCAACTGTGAGATACCAAGCAGTGTAAGTGGTCATAAGGAGGCCCAAAAAGGACCAGATTCTGTAGTTGTGAAAGGAAGGAATAAAGACAGTGGTGGCACAGCAAGCTCCGAAGATGTAAGTCCAAGTCCTCTTGTCCAGGTTGTCATTTATGTAATATATGTTGCTGAACAACATTAAAACAAAATTCACACTCACACCCCAATGAATTGTTTCAGCAGGTAAGGTTATTATGGGACATGCATGTGATGTTGGTTCCTTGTCTTAATTTAGATAAAATATACTACTACTATATTACTTTAATAAAGAATTTACCTATTTAGCAATAAGTTATAATTATAACTAATAAATAAACAATGAAGAAAGAGTTAAAGGAAAGGTCAGAGGACCCAGATTAAGTTGGAGTAGGTACCTTGCACAAGCTATCAATTGTATAACAGATCCAAACAGAAGAAATGTGCAGTTAAAGGCCAAACCCACGTTTCTCCAGTGCTTCCCGAGGAGTCCATCAAGAACTTCAAACCACTGCATAATTTATTTATTTATTTGAATAAAACGACAACCAAAGTTAAAATTTAATTACTTTGAACGTATGTTAGCTAATTAAATTATCTTAATGTTGGTGAGTTGAACCTGGATGACATGGTTTCTGAAGTTAACTTTTTCTCTCTCTTTTCTTGTTCTGTATTCAACGTAGAGAATGCTAATGAGGTAAGCTGTCCAACTTCCGAGTAAACCATAGAAGATTTGGAAAAGTATGCCAGAAAGCATTCCCAGTTGGGAGAATGAGTATGGCAACGTAAGCAGCACTTGGGCCACCTGACATGTTAAGGACATAACATAAACATGATTCCAACAAAACCATATATAATAACAGTAACAACATATAAACAAATTAAAGAAGCTTATAATGTTGGATACTCGATCTATGAAATTGAACAAAAGATATTCAGCTATATATGTTCTTAAAACCAACCTGGTTGGAAGCACAGCTAAACCAAGCATCATAAACAGAACCTCCATGCCACAACAAGCTTGATAGCTTGGTTTTTACGTCCTTGGGCTTCCCTTCAGTTTCCATTTCCACGTAGTTCCCTGCTATGACCGTTTCCACCACCTTATCCGATGCCATTTTTTGTTGTCTAACTAGGTTGGACCACTTTCAGTTTCTTTTCAGTCTTTCAAGTCTCAAACTAACTCCTATTAATGACTCTAACTCCTTTATATGGTGACTTGTTATGTTTTTCTTTCTAGTGATGGGGGAGTTTCAGGCATTGAATAATAATACTAGGTGTTGGGTGATTGAGGTTGGAAAATGGATGGAGAGAAGTGTTGAAGTGGTGGTGTATATATACAGGACAGGACACAAAAGGGTTCTCGAAGGTTGAGAAAGAGAGAGACTGTGTATGAAAGGTATTGTAGAGAGCGGTTTTGGGAAGCGAGTGAATCCACTTTTTGAAGAACTAAAAGTAAAAACTCCCGAGGAGGTGCTTTGACGAAAAATCCCTTGGTTCTGGAGTCCTTTTCTGTAATTACAAGTTTAGTTTTGTTATTTACCTTAATGCTCACGTCTTTGTTTTGGTTTGGGCCATGAGTCCTGAACAAAGTTCATTTAAATATGAGTAAATTGCTCTGAAATGACATATTTTACTATCTACTTAGGAAGCGTGATGGCTTGTCCGCACGAGCGGGCCTCTCGCTTCCCGAGCTAATGATAATTGCAAAAATTCCTCTACCCAACTTCAATTTGCCATTTTGTAATTATTTTTCAATATAAGATAGTGCTCAATCAACACTATAGCTAATTAGTTATAGTGTTATACATTCGATTTTAATTTTACTCCAATGTTCATGAATCAAAGTACGTTTGACCCTTTATTTTGAATGGTCTTACATTGGCCAAAGTTGAATGGTTTTATAGCAGGCGCAAAAGAAATTGCAACCAACCTTGTTCACACCTTTGGTTAGTCCTAAAATGATAGTAGTTTTAGCGCACATGTTTATCCCTTTGGTTATGGTGTTGGAATGTGGAAAATATACTAAGGGCTAACACGCCGTAGCAAAAGCGAGTCTGTTCGAGAACAAGGTCAATTTTGGAGAGGACAAAAGGATGAAAAAAGAAATAAGCAAGGGAAGAAGTGTAGGAAATAATAACATACTAGACCACATGATTGCAGCCAAACGGGCGTGGTCGCTTTGCAAGTCGAAGAAAGCTGCTTTTATCACATGGCCAACTATTTGTAGACTCGAGAATCCCTTCCACAAAATTCCATGCTCAAACTCCAATTAAAACATATAATTCCACATGCAATTTATTTGCTTACATTTGCATTTGCATAATAAATAATATAATGGCATAGGGGATTGATACGGGATAAATACATAGACAAAACATTGATAGAACTGTTAGATCATGTGCCCTTGCCAAGCTGCACCTCTAAATTGTTAATATTTATTTTGATTTTCTTTGGTACTCTAATATTCTCTAGTGTCTCCTTGAAAGAAAGAAAGAAAAAAAATTATATATATATATATATATATATATATATATATATATATATATATATATATATTCTGTGTATGATATCTTAATCCTATAGATTCTCTCTGTTTTTTACCCTCCTCCAAAAGATGGAATTTCTTATTCTAATTGCTATCATTAAGATTTTCTTATTCTTTTTTAGTACAGTATCACTTTTTACCTTCAAGTAAAACAAACAAATAAAGCCAACCCTTTCTTCAGTTCTGTCATATATTTATTCAACAGTTTAGAACCTTTAAAAACAAGATAGAAATACATTATATTTCATTGGTAGGTAAAATGGCTCCTTTCCTTCACCCCTCATTTTCATTGTCATGAAATTTTCTGACAGTGGTCCAAATAGTGCAGGAAAAAGTTACCAGCCTTCATATTTGTCTTTTTTAAAAATTTGAAATGAGTTGGCTATAGAGCTCACTGATTATTCTTCTTCCGCACATGATGATAAACCATGATGAGTTTGTCTTTTTTATGAATTAAGATAAGAATATCATTTACCTAGTGGTGCTGCTGATCATACTAAGGGGAGAAATTAAAATAAAAAGGAAAGCATGCATGAGTTGAGGGTCCAAAAAGCGCAAGGTTTTGGGGGCAGCAAAACATATTCATGAAGAATGTTGGAAGCCCACATTCCACTCCATGTTAAGTCACACTTTCAAGTCACTGGGACCAGAAACATTCCCTATTACTTGTGTCTCCTTGACCAACTTCATTCTATTACCTACCTTCTAGCTTGTTCAAATATATTCTTATTAGCATAATCAGCACCTTTGCACTCCATTGATTAGTAGTATCAGCTCTTGATGGTAGTATTAAATTACCCATGCGGGGAAATGTCCTCGTTATGTTGTTTCCAATTAACATTTCTACTGACCTTCATTGTCAGGTGAATTGGTGGTTAACGTGGGTATCTGCATAATTAGCACATTCAGTCTGTTCTGCACGTTTTGAAGCAATTTCGAAGCAAAATGATGTTTAGGAACAATTCCATTTTCTGATTCAATTATGATTCTTCTCTAGCCGTTTTCCAAGAATAGTGTTATTTGTTATGAAATTTTTGCTTCATGTTTACGTTACACCTGCCTCTTAACCTTAATGGGCCATATGACAAATAGGGGCATGTTTACTAGTGACATTTTGGGTCATTTTTGTTTGAAAAAAATCTGTCAAAGAGACTAAGCGGAAACAAATTAATTGATTGGTGATGATGTCTATTGATATAAATAGCAAATCAAGAGAGGGAATCATGAACAAATACAGTTTTTATTTTTAAGGTTGGATTAAATTAAGACCGGGCATGCTAGTTACAATTTTTGTTTTGTTGTTGTTGAATCTTATTACGGTCCACAATTATGATAGGGGACCATGGATGAAAAGTTACATTTTTTTATTTCAATGATAATGTTGAAACAGAAACAGAATTTCAAGTTCTAACAGAATGCTTGTATTTGTCGGAGTCAACAAACAACTAACGATATCTAGTATCTAGTATGCCTGCTAAAGTTGGTAGCATGCTATGCCATTTAGTGGTGAACTTGCCACATATTTTGGAAGTCATACCTATAGAAAGAGCAATCAAAAGCCATTGCTCAATTTGGTTAAAGTGTGGAAAGGAGTATATGCTGATGTTTAACCATTTAGTTTGCTTATATTAGAGTAGAACATGATCATACCATAATCATGTATCAAATCCACTCTCAATTTTAAGCATGGTGCTCTAGCTAGCGATATGAAGGGCTATGAAATCTGAAGCTATATTTAATTTATCTTAGAAAAGTAAACAAGAGAAAAATTGACCATAACATAAGAGTTAGTTACTTTTATATTTCCTTCTAGACATGATTATGTACTGCAATGATTATAACTCCTTATATGTAGATCAACACTGAATCCTTTTTGGCATCCATATCGCCTTTCATGTTGTGCTATTTTTGACGGTGGGTTTCCCTCACCAAGTGCTGATCATCAAAGATTGACGTTAGCACTTTTGGCTTTTGGAAGGCATGAGTCAGCAAAACCTGCATTGACTTGTGATTCAATTGCATAACGTGGTTGATTACTATTGCAGCATTAGTACTTGACTACTTGTTGATGCAATTGTGGTCAACCTTGTAGCAAAGATGCATGTCTATGTTAGCATATGCAATATAATTGGTGTGATGTAATATATCCACAAACACCATCATGCTAGCTCCTCTTTTTTGCATCCATGCTGGACCTGGGCCTCTCCTGTAAGTGTAACCAAAAGAATCCTATCATAAAACAGAACTTTTGCTTCACTTTAGTGCCTTCTTTTGCACTGTGTGAAGATCGAACAAATTGTCTTAGCAATTGATGCATGGCATCAGGCCTGGTCCTTGGATATTATTTCGTAATTAAATGTGTGCTTTTTAGTTTTTACCGCTGAATGAGAATAGTTTGAATAGTTTTACCGCGGAAACGATTGCGATGTATCCGTATTTCTATATGCCATTTATCCGCATTTTTATTTTGTTATCATATTTTTCATTAATAAAGAAAATAAAAATTTTAAATTTAATTTAAAAATATCAATTATAAAATCCCTTCTCATTTGAAATCACTTTTATACATAAATCAATTGAGTCGACAAAATATAAATTTACTCGCTAATATTTTAGTTATTAGTTTTTGTTTCATATTGTTTTTAACATTATGTATACCTTTTATAATTTTTTTAACTTTTGTTTTCTTTTTCTTTTGAAGTATTTAATTTTTTTATCTCTCTTACCGTCATATTGTTGATTACTAAATAATTAAAATTTGTTGAATTTAACAATAATTATTTTAAAATAATATTAAATTTTAAAATAATTTTAAGAGGTGAGATTATTGTATCTTATAAGTACCCTGGCCTAGTTTTCCTATCACGTACATGTTTTTTAATATATTTTAATTAACTACTATTTAGAGGTTTATTCTTAAGTGTTTATGTATAAAAAAATCATCAAAAAAAATATATAGTGTTTATTCCAATCATATCTACACGACTACCTAGCTAATTGTAGGATGATAAATATTTTAATACACACTAAAAAATTTAATAATAAGAAAAAAATATTATCTATACACATGAATGCAAAACAACCTAGTACAACACTCATACTAAAAACTGGAAACATAGTCTAATTTAATGATACTCACACTAATTTTTATTTTCATTTAAGCAAAAAAAAAATAAAAAAAATAGCAACAACATAGTCTAAATTGTGGATAAGGTGTCATATATAACTCCATTGTGCTTGTTACAATACAGTATGATTGAAGCTCGCAAAAAAAATATATCATGATTGAAGCAATTAATATAGTCTATTTTATTATTCAATCCTTTATATACCAATACACAGCTAGATTGGAAGAAGGAGATAAATATTCTTGTTTTGATACAAATGAAGAAAACAGCAACAAAAAGCTAAGTAAAACTAAAATACAACTGCAAGGTCACGTAAGAAGACATCAAAAAATTGCAGAGGGTAAAGCATCAAAGAGTTGCATATTATTCTCTCGAGCACCTAACTAACACCTGCAATTAAGTTTATCCACAACATAATTGGTATGTCAAGATGTGTGCTTAACAATGATCATTCATCCTGCAAATATAATTACCAACGAAAGAGGAAAAAACGAAGAACAGGGATTGCCAAAGGATCATATTAAAAAATGGAAAAAAATAAAATATTTTCGTCTATGCTACATGACACTTCTTAATTGAAAACAAAGCAAAATAATTGGTTAATTGAAGAACTAACCCTCTCAGAATTCTACCAACATTTGGAGATCAAATACAGAAATTAAGTGATACAAAAATCGCCGGAAATTGAAAAGGCTTATACTAATTGGCAGTTGTGTTTATTAAAACTAAGTGATATATTTTTTTTTGGTAATAATCTAAGTGATATAAATTTGGTTGCTTATTTTTTAAAAAAAAAATAGGGAGTTTTAATTGAAAAAATTGGTAGATTTTTAAAAATTTAAAAATGGACAATTTTAATTAACAAGTTGGCAGATTCTTAAAATATAAAAATGAGTAATTTTAATTAACAAAGATCAATGCTATAATAACAATCGTTTCTCTTAAAAAAATTCGTTTGAAAATTTGGTTTATGTTAATTCTTAGATTTTTAAAATTCAAAATTGAAATTAATTATCTTTCTTATTCTCTTTTGTTAGACTTAAAAGCAAAGTCACACATTGAAGTTAAGAGATGGACCTAAATAAAAAAAGAAATAAATAGAAAATAATAACCTACTATAATAAAAAGGAAACACTAAATCAAATGCAAAAATAAAAAAGAATATGCTAATCAAAATTTAGCAAGACAACATCCAAATAATAAAAGAAGAAAATGAGAAAAATATACATGTACAGTATCCCTGATTATCTTATATAGCAAGTCAGCTTCCAATTAATCAGCACAAATCTTTAAGCAAACAAATTACACCATGTACCACAAAGGCTTTAGATGGACTTCTCTGCATGAAGAAACATAAACAATGGTCATTGGCAAAATAGCAATGGAAAAATGAAATTGTAAAATGAAAAAAAAATATTCAAAAATCAAACAAACAATAACCAATTGATTATTAGGTTTTGTGAGCCATTGAAGTAACCTACAATGAATTAAAAAAGGAATTAAGAAAGTTTGAAAATAAAAGCCTTTAAAAATGATATTACCTCACTGATTGAAAACCGCTGTATGCAATAGAAATATAAATGTTTAACATAATTATGAATTCGATGATATAAAATCCCTCAAATACGTACGCTTGAGAAAAACAAATTATATTGGACACTTCTAAGGCACGTGACTGAAGAATGCCTATGTTGCATCCTCACGTTCCACAATGATCGACGCCTTCAAAACTTGAAAATCTATGAAATATGATCGAACTCTTCGACTATATCAAAATCAAAATTTTTTAATAATAATAATTAATAAGGGTTTGTGGCTGGTGAATTTGAGGGATTGGGAGGCAAACCTTTCAATGATGGTCACTAGCAACATCATTTTGATGATGGCTTAGAGGATGGATTGTGTGAGCAAGCGTGGGAAGGTGCTTGTAAAAGGGAAAGAATAAACGAACGGTGTGAGGAAGCGGGTAGTTTTTTTCTTCTTCTCACGTAACAAATAAACAGAGTAGTACTGGGTGGTTGCACTACCAGTTGAGGACAAAAAGTTTGAAAAATTGTAGATAAAAGAAAATTATTTAATAAAAGGGTAACTAAAAAATATTAAGCATGAGAGTGAAGTTACTATAATAGTTGAAGGATAATTTAGTCCAACAAAATGTGTATATGAAAGCATGTTATTGCCTTTATATAATATATATATATATGTGTGTGTGGAGTTTGTTTTTATTTTACTTTTATATATATATTTTTAGTAATTATAAATTAAATATCATGTTACTTTTAAGTTGTTTTTTATTCCTAAGATGATGAAAGAAACAATAAAAAAAAATCTTAAGATGGTGAAGAGACAATGAAGATGGATGAAACTCCCATAATAGAGCTCCAGTGTCATAATTTTCTTAACATAGGTGCTACAAACCCCAAAAATCCATTTTAGATCAAACACACTTAATGCGCCTTTTATAGCTATGGAGAATACTCTTAAAAACACACTTCATGTGCCTTTTATAGCTATGGAGAATACTCTTAAAAAGTTATCGTGTGATACGTCACTTTTAAGCGTTGATTGCATCTCACTTAAACATGAAAATATGAGAAAGTCTTTCTAGCAACACCAATCGTGTTTAAGCGTAGGATAAATTATGCTCAAGTGTGATTAAAGATTTCCTCGAAGGCTGAATAACTCATGCTTAATTGAGAATGAGACTATGCTTAAGCGTGATTGGATGATGCTCTTTGAAATTCACGCTTAAGCATACTAGACAACTCACTTAAACACACCTTGCCTTCAAACTAGAGAGGCTTTGATGTCATCGCTTAAGCATAAATGAACCTGTGCTTAAGTGTGGCTTGGACTTCTGATCCCCCTTTTAGGCTTCTATTTCTCTCTTGAGTTGGATCCAATAACACTAAAACTTGTCAATCCTTGCTTTCTACATGAAATCAGCTAAAATTTAGGGAATTTCTATTCAACTAACTAATTACAAGTTATTTTAATTTATTATGAACTCGCAAACAAAAAGACTAACTAAAGTTTAAAAGTGTTGGAGTATTAAGATAATTGCCTAAATAATTGTCTCAAAAACTATTTCCTTAGGGCAACAATTATCATGTGCCCACCCATTTGTTGTCTTGTTTATTTTTTAAAAGACTTAAAATATGTTTTTCCTGCTTTAGATATATCCTTTTTTCATATTGTTACTTATTATATTTTATTTTATTTTGATACCTAACGATTTTTAATTTTTTTTAACCTTGGTATCCGATGTTAACATAACTTTATTAAGTGATGATGTGATTGATGAAATAACACGTAATTCTCATGAATTTTTACAGGATTTATGTTTTTATTTAAATAATTTGTTGATGAGGCTCATCTCACTACAAATTAATGCATATAACAATGGCTACAAGAATAAACAACAAATGTTTCCTAACAAATCCCTAAATTATTTATCAAAAGCAATTTTGCACAGAAATTAAATTATGATTAATCTGATTATGTTTAGGTAAGGTGGTAGGGCAGCTGCTAAATGCTAATGTTAATTAAGGTAAGAATTGTAGGATCAGCCTACAAAGGAAAAGATTAAAGGTTACCAATATCATGCTATAGTAGCATGTATAGTCGAATCATGTTTCACACGAGTGTATGATCTATATGCCAAAGTTAAGAGGGAAAATAATTCATCCATTTTAAAATATAAGTAATTTAAATTTATTTCATAAATATTAAGAAAAATAATTAATTTTTTGAATTTTATAAAAAAAATATTAGTGATTTTTTAATATATACTTTTATCTCTAATTAAATAGTACTTTTACTTATTTACTCCCACCACTTCTCCTAACTTCATTGTATCCTATGCTATACGTGAAAAAATAAGTTATTTTTGAAATTAATTAATGATCTAAATACATGAGTAAATATTAATGATTTGGAAAAAAATTCACAAAAATTAAAAAGACAGTTGGATTAATGTATAAAATATTGATTGGGGATAATTTTAGAAAAAAAAATATTTAATATAATAATGATTTTGTAAAATTAATTATATGTTAGAATATATTTTAAAACACTTATATTTTAGATTAGAATGGGAGAAAATATATATTAAGAAAGAAAAGGAAAAGGAAAAGGAAAGTTTTTTAAAATTTTATTTTGGAGGTAAGGGTTATTATTGGAACAAGAAACAGTGAAGAAGTGAGTTTGGCGAAAACAACGAAAAGAAAGGGAAGAAAAAGCAAAGCAAAGCAAAAAAGAAGAACCAAACACCACCCGCGCATTCAGCTTCGCACGAAAGTGAACGTATTTGGTGTTTTCTGATCTGAATCAATCTCTGTTCTTTCGTTCGTTATTCTTCCTTCGTCTTCCACATGGGTCGCCTTCTTCTCTTTCTCATTATTCTCAGCCTTGTCGCATTCTCTTTCCTCTCAGGTAATTTCAAAACCCACAATTTTTATTTTTAAAAACGCAAATTTAAAAATAAAATTCCTTTTTTTTAAACACTTGTGCGGTTTCTGAACTTGCAGACGTACAATCAGCATCGTTCAAGATTGTGAACAAGTGCCGCCACACGATATGGCCAGGATTACTCTCCGGCGCCACATCACCGCCGCTTCCCACCACTGGATTCACCCTCGAGAGCGGCAAATCAAGGATTGTAAAAATCCCGAAGTCTTGGTCGGGTCGGATATGGGCACGGACCCTCTGCGGCCAAGACTCTGACGGAAAATTCTCTTGCGCCACCGCCGACTGCGGCTCCGGCAAAGTACAGTGCGTTGGCGGGGCCAAACCTCCGGCGACATTGGCGGAATTCACTCTCAACGGTGCCGACGGGTTGGACTTCTACGACGTGAGTTTGGTCGACGGTTACAACCTTCCGATGCTGATCGTCGCCAAGGACGGAACCAGGGGCGGGTGCAGTGCCACCGGCTGCCTCGTCGACCTCAACGGCGGGTGTCCGGCGGAGCTGAGGGTGGCGCGTTCGAACGGCAGCCGCGGGAGCGTGGCGTGCCGGAGCGCGTGCGAGGCCTTCGGGGATCCTCGTTTTTGCTGCAGTGAGGCGTACTCGACGCCTGACATGTGTGGTCCTTCTCCTTATTCGTTGTTCTTCAAGCACGCTTGCCCACGCGCGTATAGCTACGCGTACGATGACAAGACCAGCACCTACACATGTGCCAATGCTAACTATTTGATTATTTTCTGCCCCTTCCCCTATACCAGGTACACGTACAATTACTCTTTCACCTTTATTCACCCATAATGTTTCTTTAGCTTCATTTCTGCATAAATAGTTGTAAATAAAGTAAGGGCAATTCCGTCTTTTGGTTGGAGCTCATTATTGGCATGGAATAGAAGTTTATTTCGGGTGGATGGACTTTTCTTTTTGTAGAGTGGGGTTAAGCAATGATGCACAGACGTATCCTTAGAAGTATATTATGTTCTGTCTTCTTTTTTTGTCGTTGAGCTGTCCATCTTAATTCTTATATATAAGAATGGGCGAGGCCAAGGGGCTTTTATGTGACTGGTGAAATATTAATTAATTAATTGATTACCATGAGCTAATAATTGGACTTATTTTGTTTTTTTTAATGAATAATTGTAACAGTGATGTTGAAATAAATCAAATAACATGCCACAAGTATAATAGTTTTCTATAAAAGCATTGATCATGCAACAGTGAACATATTTTTTTGGTATTGCATGCAAAATAATGCATTTTGATTATTTTTCCAATCACCCATTTGCTCCTTTGGGTTACGGAGAATGATTGGTTACTTCCATACAATGATTACCCGTCACAGGTCCAGATTATTTTGATGAGTTTGTATTATACTTTTGTGAATCCCCTTTCTCTGCTTTTTTTTTTTCTTTTTCCCGACTAAGTTAGAATAATTGTACTACTAGGTAAAGCAAATATTAAATGCTTTTATATTTTTAAGATAGTAAGTGCATTTATTTTTTCATTTAATATCTTCTTCAGTTAATAATATGGAGAAAGATTTGTAAGAGGATAAGTAACATCACTATAGGAAGTTATAGGAGAAATCTAGACTTCTACACATTACTAAGCTATTTCCCGAATTATTTTTTGAAATCTAACCTCTCAACTGCAGCAAATATAAATAAGAGATTTAATAATTTTATAGTATTATCTAATCACAAATAATAAAATATATGACTTTTAAGATAATTATTAAACATAACCTATCCGTGTATTACCCTTTTTTCTACATTGTGATTGGAGTAGTATTCTATTTCCATATTCCAATGAACCCACGTATTTATGTGCTTAAAAGTGAGCGTGCGTCCTTAATTAAAACATTTCTTACGAGTGAGGTTCTTAATTTCCACAAACTTTCCGCTTTCCAAACTTAGCTTTTCCTTTTGGCTTTTGGATTTTCCTTGGTGTTTTTGCTTTCATGGCCGACATCTCACCCTTAAATGGCGCAATAAGACAGAAACAGATGGACGATGTAGATTTTTCCATCTTTTTAAACATTCTTTTGTTGGTACATGTTGTCATCTTCTAGATTTTTTATTAGTAGTAGTTAATAACATATGCATGTATGTTGTGTGGTGTTGAGCAGCCAAAAACTGTTGGGAGTACGAAAAGATGGGGCACAGCTTCCTCTGGTAAATAAAACTATGATGTACTTATCAAGGCTACAATCAGGTGGTTCTTCACCATCAGGTCTGATTCAAACGCAGAGTATAATAGCTTATGTTGCCTCTATTTTTTTGGTGGCTTTCTTCCTCTTCTGCCCTTTTTAGCATCCTTTATGGATTATGTTTGCTTGGACACTTCAGGGTAGACACTTACACCAAAAATAGCTGCTTCTTAGTATAACCGTGTAAGCTTTTCATGCTGTCTCCCTTTGATCTTACTATTTTACATTAACCTATCGAATCGATGTTGTGCTGATTCTACTCTTCATGCAGGAGCTGAAAGATATCATATAGGAAACACTGTAAATCCTTTTTCTTTTTTTTGTTGTTGTTGTGTATATTGTCTTTTTTTGTTTCCCACATTAATACGTCAACACTGCTATAGTTAATCTCTGGCACTGGCATCCTTCAGTTCTTATTTTATTAACAGAGAGGCATTACCAATTTGCGAAGTATTCCGTAGACAAGATTTTGCTAGTTATGAGAGACAGATGGTAATGATTGGAGTAGTGTATACATGAGATAGGTTTATGAAGTGATGCTTCGTGCACAATTTTGGTTTTGATATGCTCAACTGTATGTAATGTTGCAGTGGCACCATATTAAATTTAGGTACGTAAATACTCAAATTAGCCTATTTTAAGCAACTCAAGTGATATGTGATTTGATTAAAAGATATTTATTACATCAGAAAAATAAAATAAATTGTATTTTTCAAAAAATTCATCTCATTTTATATGCTTGAAAGTTAAAAGCAGTTATAAGAAATGATTATAACAAAACTGCTAAATGTATGGTCTTTTTTTTTTGACAGAAAATTTATGGTCTTGTTAGGACTAAGGCTTACATGCAAATTTAGTATCCTTAGTTTTAATTGTTCATATTTAGCACTCGTAATTTATATAGATTGGATAATAAAGTTAGTTTACTTGCAAATTTACGTATATGGTTCGACCTAAAACTGGAAGGATACACGGCCTATCAATCTCGAGACGAGTAAGGCTTAAAAATCAAATAAGAATAACATAAATAACATATATTTCTGACTAAAACTTAGAGGAGAAAAAGTATTTATGTTGTTTGTTATTATTCAATCAATAAGGACAAGGAACCGGAAATGATAAATAGACAATACATTTGAATCCTACGTACCCACTGACATGGTCCAGGACTTCCAAGTTTCCATCAAAGACGTGTAACTTCTATTCTTGCTATCTGACAACCTCTAATGTCATGTCTAATTCCTTTAGTACTGATTCCAATCGGATTATGTATTGGAAAACCATGCGAGGAACCTATATTCAGGTTATTCCCGAGTAAAGTTGAAACACACAATTCTCATCCCTGAATTTTATTTTTATTTTTTTATGGTTCAAGTGTTATGAAATGAAGTCCTACGTCAACTCGGGGAAAAAAAAAGGTATATAAGGATTCATATGCCTACAATAATTCAATTCTTTTTGGTTGTGGATTTCAATTGCCCTCACCAAATTATAAGAATGGGCGCATATTGGGATTTTCTTCCTGCCCTGCATTTCTTAATACTGAGTGAGAAAAATAAAAAATATTTTTACATATTATCCCATACGGATGGGGTTTACGGATTGATAATTTTTATAATCCATATTATATTAAAATATGTTTTACAAAATAATTTAAAATTAATGGTTTGTGTAGGTTTCTAATTTGTGACTTTCATGTTATTGGTATAACACTTTAAACAACTGAACTAATCAATCAATTATGTTTAAAAAAACATTATTATATATAACACTAAAATTTCTAATCTATATTTAATACACATATAAGTTTGCATAATAAATTTTGTAACAATTAATTTTGATCTAATATGTTATTTCTTTTACATATGTAAATTTTAAATAAAAATCATATTATGTAAAAATCACATGTTTAAAATAAAAAAGGGTAAAGTTATAAATTTTTAAAATATATTAAGTGTAGAAGAAATTTAAATGGTGTAAGAAGAATAATCCGTGCATTGGAATGGGCTTACCACACAGGGACTGTATGCATGTTGATTAACATGGGCTATTGGCCTTGATAGTCATTGGAATACTTTTTTTTCTTGTGAAATTATGTTTGGTATTTGTTTTTGTTTTATTTTGTTGTTTTTACTTTGGAGAAACTAAAAAATTTAAGGTGTTAAAAATATCAGCCAGAAGAGAAAGCTAAACGACCAGGAAGCGGGCAACTACAATTCTACAAATTCCAAAACACACGTCTCCCCATACCCAAATTTAGCTTAAAATATAAAGGCAGAAATTCAACAAGTGCAGTTGTAAGGAGGCTATACTATGACTTGCATGGTTTGGATAAAATTTAACTTTAGAATATAATGGGTGGATAAAAAATAATCCATTTATGATTTATTAAAAATGCATTAAAAATTCAACCCTGTCAATTTAAATAAAACCATTGAATTAATTTGAGTAAAACCATTCGACTCATCAATTTCAAAAAATGCGAATAGATATTTATTTTATTTATTTTATTTATTTAAACGTGTGTTATATTTCAAATTCTTATTTTTAATAATTATAGTATATTGTTGTGTCGGTGGATCAGGATCACGTAGGGATTGGAAAGTAGCAGGGAAAAAAGAAACAAGCTTTAGTAATAAGAAGAAAAAGACCCATTCCATCCATTTTTTAATAGTCTAATGAATTAAGGAAAAACCAATTAATCATATTAACCATCCATTATTCACATTTCACAATAACTCAACCCATGCAATACATTTAAATATATTTTTTTAAAATGAATAAATTGGATTGAAGTATGAATGCATTGTTTAAATTAGACACATGAATCACTTTCCCAACTTTATTCAACATCGACAATCATTTGTAATAATTTTCATAAATCCCGAAACTTTAATAACCTTTTTATTGTTTACAAACTGTGCCCCCCATCAACTAATAAGCAATTTACACACTTCCAGCTTTCTTGATAAGATGTTTGGCTTGAATGTATTAACAGACAACGGATCGATGCTGCTTATTTCATATCATCTATCCGACACAAATATTCTTTGAAAAGAAAGTTAACTTTGCATATTTGCATAAGTTAAAATTGAGAACAAAGTGGGGACTCTTTTTAAATCTTGACCGTGAAAACTAATACCCTTCCCCTAACTTTATATATATATATATATATATATATATATATATATATATATATATATATATAATTATGCTGCTTATTTTTCTTTGTGGTCAAATGGGCCATAAATTCATTATGCTTTGTTTGGGAGAGGATGCTTAAATAGTTAAATACCCATAAAATAGTGATATAGTAGTAATAATAATAAGGACGAAAACAAATTAGTATTATAATTTCAGAATTTTTTCAAGAAGAAAAATAAATTATACTGTAACTTAAGTGAGAGATGTTAAAAAAATACCATGTTTCATTTTCAGTTGCAAAGAACTCCTTTTTGGATTGGGCAAGACGCAAGAGTCAAGAGTCAGAGAAAGGAAGGAGAAATTTAGCGGTGTATTTTTTTAATTTACATTTAGGGTTTATAATGTTTGAAAGTCAATATTCTGAGGTAACAATGGCGTCCCTGTGTGGCATAAAAAGAAGAGAAGAGAGACGATAATGGAATCCAACGCCTTTTCACATAATTGCTGTGCTGCCACTGCCACTCTGCTAGGTACCAACCACGATCCATACTAACAGTCAATGAATCAAATCTACGTGGCTGGAAACACGGTCCTACCTTTCCACTAGAAACTAGAAGGGTGGATACCTATATAGGCTTTTGAAAGTATCATGTCATCAAAATTTGATTTTTGATTTAATTATTCATTATAATTTTTAAATTTATTTTCTTTAATTCTTATGTGTAATAAATGGATTTTATTTTTTTACTTTGTGAATTTTATATTTTAATTCTCAAAAGGTTTTTATAATTAATTTTTTTAATTCTATTAATTAAATAATTTTAACACAAGAGCCTCTTGAGAATTAAAATATAAATTTAAAAATTAAAAAAATCACTTATTAACTATAAAAACTTAAAAAGATAAGATTAAAAACTATAAAAATTAAATGAATAATTAAACTAAAAATAAAAAATATAAGTTTAATTTTGAAATGTGTAGAAAATACTATAAATTAATTTTGTGTCATGAGACTGTAAAATTAATCTTGTAATAAGTTATAATATTTAAGTATTAATTCAAAGATAAGTTATATTTTTTTAGCATTGATATTAAGTTCTAAAAATTAAAAATTAATTTGTTATTAAATTATTGACAGAGTTAATTTGTAATATTTTTTTTACATTTAAAAATTAAATTTAAATTTAGTCTTTTAGAATCAATTTATCGACATTTGACACTTTCAATAACAAATTTAATGATTTATCCAAACTAGAAATGCAGTAGTAGTTAATATGAATGTTTACTGGATTGCTTGCACACATCGAAATCGTCTGACCTTAAATTCGAATAAATATGCTAAATATGTGGGTTAAATTAAAATCAAATTTAAGCAGAATGAATTTGAATTGACTTATATTAAGATATTTAAATATTAAACAAGTAAAATAACAATACAAACATTATATTATTATAATTATTCATTATTTACTCAGGGAATAACTAATTTAATATAAAATTGAGAAAATATTATCTGATAGATCTAGGACATAAACTTGATGCGTTCTTCATAAGTTTCAGGAAAAAATCATCAGGTACTTACTTTAAAGAATAAGCTAGTTCTCTCTACCAGCTTTTACATATTTCTAAAAACGTTACAGTGCTTGGTTTGGTTGATAGGAAATATATTTAAGATATGAATATTATTGTTAACAAGGGCAGGGGCAAGGTATGGATCTATTAGCATCCATCTCTCTCATTGCTCTCCTACTCCGAGGGAAGCGCGTGTGAGGCTTTTCGGAGCCCTGAGTACTGCTGCAGCGGCGCGTATGGCTCACCCGCCACGTGTAGGCCCTCCATTTACTCGGAGATGTTCAAGGCTGCTTGCCCTAGGTCGTATAGCTACGCATACGATGACGCTACGAGTACGTTTACGTGTTCCGGCGTCGATTATACCGTTACCTTCTGTCCTTCCTCTCCAAGGTTAACACTTACTAACCTATTCTCTCTCTCTCTCTTTCTTTTTGTCTTGTATTTTCCTTTCTTCATTTCATTCATTGCTCACTTCTGCTGAACTTACTACCTAACCTTTTTTCATATTAACGTGGTGCTGATTTTACTGATTGCAATGCTTTGATTTCTCTTTTATCCCTGCTCTTAAAAACGTATCTTTGAAAGTAATCTGCAATCACTTTTTCTTTTCTTTTCTTTTCTACAGATTATACTTTTATTTGATACTTATATAAATAATTTATTTCATATTAGTTTAACACTTCAACTTATTAACTCATTTTAGAGAAAGTAAATGTCATATCTTGTTTCTGAATAAAATCACAACCTAATTTTCTCTGCTGATTTGCTTTTATTCTAGTTTAATGTTTTTATTAATAGCAAATAAATATATTTTTGCTGATTTACTTTTATTTTAGTTTAATGTGGCGTAAACATCACGTAATGGCAAATAAATTTAATTTTAGTTTATCATGTACTAGTATAATTATACTTCTTTTCTTTTTGTAGGCAAACAAATGTTAAATTTTTTTTTAAGATATTTAATCTACTTATTTTTTTGTATATAACACTTTCTTTACAATGTTTTAGTAGTAAGCTACCAGTAGATTTTTCTCTTTCCGGCATCAGGGTGGTAGGTGGTGTTGGAAAATAAAACAAAAAATGAAGGAAAATAATATACGAAGAAGATGCACAGTCTTGAATTAAATAACAAAATAGCAGTAGCGAATTAAATTTAATTAACAGCACATGAATAATGCATTATAACATAAAATAAGCACAAGAAAAAAAAATTAAGGGAAGAAAGATATAGCCTGGGTTGAAGCGCATAAACGCTATCCTTAGAGAGAAAACGCCCCCACTGCACGGGTAAGAAATTCTGATTGCGCTCCTCTCCCAAGATACGACAACCCGTTGGTTCCGATCGTGTGCAGCGAAAGGATCCCCGAACCTTATGAACACCAATGCTCTTGCTCTCACAAAAATTAAGTTTTGTATAGGAAAAGAAAGAGATAAATTGTTGGCAGAAAGAAACCACAGCTCTCAGTCTATCATGTCTAGAAAAGAGGAAAGAGATATATATATAGGCATTTTGCAACAACAAGATATGACCGTTGGAAAACCAACCTACAGTTGTCAAAACAAATCTAACAAACTAGTTTGACTCATTAAAACAAAATCTTAAAAAAATCTAAAATAAATATTTTATTTTATAAAATAGAATTAATATATATTTATAAATTTTAAATTAAAACACAAATATTTATCAACATTCCCCCACATAATTTAAAATTTTAAAATATATTTTCTGAAAGATAATTTGTATAAAAATATAAGAGAAAGAGCATGTGATATTGTATTTCGGTATAAGGAACCTTCTGGGTTTGAGCCTTATACCTAGTGTTTATGAACTTCCATCCGAGAAAAATGTAGTAACTTGATTGTCTTGAACTACATATTCTTTAACCGGACTTTAGTACACAACCCCTACAATATTGGTGTTCAATTAGGTTCTAATCAGTGGTAGCGCGTTACACGGCCTTGCGCTTGTATCTTGTTTCGTGAGTGTCCTTTAGAGATTAGCCCATATCTCACAGTGGCGGCCCCACCACCACACTCACTAGGTGAATCCTCAAAGAGTGGGTTGTGACCCCCACCCCTACAATAATTGTCATCGGATTCATTAAGAGGTATTTTTTTTTTAACCAAAAATACACATATATAAATACCTCAACCTTAATATTGCCACAATTTATAATACACCTCGTCATAGGAATGAGAAACGGAACAGCTCCGTCAAATTTCATTTTGGTGTACTTTAGTCAACAAACAATTTCGTTGTTACCCGTTGAACTCCATTCATGGGATCACCAATCACACGGAGACGGGTGTCCATTGTTGTAACTAAATAATGGGCTTTAATCTCATTCCCCTCGACGACTCAAGTACTTGTTGACGCATCAACCCTTTTGTAAGCGGATCCGCAATATTATTTTTTGACCTGACAAAGTCAAGAGAAATGACATCATGAGAAATCAAATTTCTTATAGACTTATGTCTCACTCTTAAGTGTCTTCTTTTTTCATTAAAATTTTGCTTGTCACTTTAGATATAGCAATTTGACTATCACAATGCATTGAAATTGGAGGTATAGGCTTATTTAACAATGACAAATCACATAATACATTTTTAAGAAATTCAGCCTCACTAGTAGCAGTATTTAAAGCAATAATTTTTGCTTTCATGGTAGAACGTGAAATAATAGTTTGTTTAGCAGATTTCCATGATACTGCACCACCAGCTAAAGTAAAAACATAACCACTTGTTGATTTTGTTTCATCAGAATCAGAAATTCAATTTGCATCACTAAACCTCTCAATTACTGCAGGAAAACATGTATAATGAATGCCATAATTGATGATTCCTTTTAAGTATCTAAAAACTCTTTCTAATGCAATCCAATGAGAATGATCAGGATTATTAGTATACCTTCCTAATCTACCAACTGCATATGCAATGTCAGGCCTAGAGAAGTTTGTCAAATGCAACAAAGAACCGATAATTTGAGAATATTTATGTGAAGAAATTCCTTTACCCAAATTTTTCTTTAGCTTGATGGATGAGTCAAAAGGAGTAGAAACATGTTTCACATCAAAATAATTAAACTTCTTTAATATATAGATTTTCAACATAATAAGATTGGATAAAAAATCATACCATCATTTTTTTTTTCTATAAGCTTAATACCCAAAATCACATCTACACAACCAAGGTCTTTCATATCAAAATTTCTAGACAAGAAAAACTTCACATCATTTATGAAATTCATTTACTACCAAATATCAATATGTCATCCAGATACATAAAATGACGCATCCATTATCATCAAATTGTTTCACATACACACATTTATCACTATCATTAATTTGAAAATCATACAAAAGAATAACTTAATCAAACTTTCGTGTCAATGCTTTGGAGCTTGTTTCAAACCATACAAAGATTTAACAATTTATTTTTCAAGAAAAAATATTTTCAAAGAAAGTCACATCTATAGACTCCATAATAGTACCATTAGAAATTTCAGATACTTCGGAATTAATAACTAAGAATCTATAAGTAGTATTATGTAAAAAATATTCAACAAAATATAATTAATATTTTTTTTTAATTTTCCTTTTCTTATTAATAGGGATATTAACCTTTACTAGACACCCCCACACTTTAAGATATTTCAAATTTGGTTCTCTTTTTCTCCATAGCTCATAAAGATTTTTATTTTTTTTTGGTTTATAAGGTACTCTTTTAAGAATACGACATGCAAAATATAAAGTTTCACCAAAGTGTTTATTTTATTATTTTTGTGTGTTATATTTTTCACAGGCTTATCTTTTATCAATGAGTTATAAATAAAGAGACAATCAGTCAACATGTAACAACAAAATACTTGCAGTAGTAATAATAACGTTAAACAATAAAAATTAAAAACCAAACAACAAATGTCCTGATTTTAAAGACTTGTGTTCACTGGATCATTTGACCAAGTAAAAGATAGTTTTCTAATCATATAGGAATGAAATTAGAAGTATGGTTTTAGTTTTTCACATAAACTAATTCTAAAAGCATTTTCTCTTCAAAACCGTCATTAATAAAGAAAATATATTTTAAATTTCAAATTATAAGAAAATATTTTTCAATAATCTCTCACTAATGTAAAATTTAAGGAAATGAAATAATATAATAAAACATTTTTAATAAAACATAATACATTGTGTTTTCATCCATTAATTTTTCATGCTTACTAGAAAGGAACTTAATCATATCCATTATAGATATTTTGATACAACATCATGCTACTGCACAAAAAACTATGCAAGAAGAAAGTATAAAACATTTTCTCTCTAAAATAATTTTTCTCTCTAAGACTGTTGGAAAATAAAATAAAAAATGCAAGAAAATAAATATGAAGAAGATGCACAGTCTTGAATTAAATAACAAAATAGCAGTAGCGAATTAAATTTAATTAACAGCACATGAATAATGCATTATAACATAAAATAAGCACAAGAAAAAAAAATTAAGGGAAGAAAGATATAGCCTGGGTTGAAGCGCATAAACGCTATCCTTAGAGAGAAAACGCCCCCACTGCACGGGTAAGAAATTCTGATTGCGCTCCTCTCCCAAGATACGACAACCCGTTGGTTCCGATCGTGTGCAGCGAAAGGATCCCCGAACCTTATGAACACCAATGCTCTTGCTCTCACAAAAATTAAGTTTTGTATAGGAAAAGAAAGAGATAAATTGTTGGCAGAAAGAAACCAGAGCTCTCAGTCTATCATGTCTAGAAAAGAGGAAAGAGATATATATATAGGCATTTTGCAACAACAAGATATGACCGTTAGAAATATGACCGTTGGAAAACCAACCTACAGTTGTCAAAACAAATCTAACAAACTAGTTTGACTCATTAAAACAAAATCTTAAAAAAATCTAAAATAAATATTTTATTTTATAAAATAGAATTAATATATATTTATAAATTTTAAATTAAAACACAAATATTTATCAACAGGTGGGTGTTTCATAGGGCCAAAGGAGAACTTTTTAATGCTGATGCTATTAATAAATAGATGTATAATTGAGTCTTGACTCTTAAAGATGGTTGGTGGTTGGTGCTATTGTCATTACCTAATGCTATAGGATATTAGTATTAACATTTATATACGCACGCCTGTATTTACGTGACAATTAAAACGAGTGTCTTGCTTGCATTCACTCCTTAGACAAAATTTTGTTTGAGAAATTGATGATTATCTGAATGCGTGCATGGTTTGGTCATGATTTTGCAGTCAGAAATCCTCACGAGATACCACCACCAACCCCATGACCTCAACTACAACATCGCCAGGGTCAGGGACAGTGACAGGAACAGGATCCGAAGGGGCAGTGGTGTACACGGGTGCAGACAACGGCGTTGTGTATAATACAGTTACGGGTTCCGGCTCAAGTTCAGTAACCGGAGGAGAAACAATGCTCCCAGATGGGTCATATCTAGCTGGTTTAGCCATGGGAGACTCACCTAGAAGAACAGCTTCCACCGCTAGCTTTTTGCTTATTCTCTTCCTACTGCTTTAGCTGCTGCACCAGCATTGTAGATTTTGTTTGTTTGTTAAATGTAAATGGCTCTTAGATTTTCGGGTTTTTCGTGGTGGGTTCAAGAATTTTGGCTTTGCCAGTAAAGCCTGCAGATTCTCACTCATTGTAAACCACCCGCCCAAAGATTCGCCAGAAAAAATATTCCGTGTTTCATTCGTTGAAGTGCTTGTTTTTATATTAGTATTATCAATCTTGGGAGCATTTAGCTCCCCCATCCAAGCTTTTTTGAGCTTCTATGATTGTTGTGGTTTAAAAAAAGCTAACACATTTCTGCAATTTTGGGCTGGCTTTGTGGGTTTCACATGTATGTTGGCTATGGCTTTTAATTTGGTTTCTCAATTCTCACCAACGACAAAAGCCAGATCTTTTTGCATGATGTGAACTATCTGTCAAGTGTCTCGTCTTCCGTCTGAATTAGGATTCACTTTGCGGCTAACACAAGTAATTTGATTGGCTTTTTACCTTTTGAATTTTGTTTTTTCCTGCTACGGGTGAAGGAATTCTGAGAACAGATGCATTTTATGAGTTTTAACTAGTGGCTAAACAGAAAAGGTCAATTGAGGCCTGAGGATTGAGATAGAATATAGCTGAACAGTGAACACCAACATCAATTCAGTATAGTGAGCCTTAAACCCATTGCAATTTGCAAATGTAGATTCCTATTTTTGAATTTATTTGTCATCAAGAACGAGAATAATGTTCAATAAGATCGTATCTTATGGGAAGTGCCTTAATTCGCATGCTTTAAATTGGTGTCGTAGCTCAACTTAATTAATGAACCATATAACATTCCTCAATCTTCTATGCAATCTCCACGTGGGAAGGCAAGTAATAAAAAGAATGAGTTATGTTATTAAAAAAAGAATTTACGAATAGAGTTTAATAGATGATTATTCAACTATATATATCCAATTACGGCATCACTCTTTTAATGCGAGTCTCACATCATTGTTCAGATTGTGTGGTATGCAGATAGATAAAAATGGATATGGATAAGAAACGTTGACTAGGGTGTAGATAGACCAGCAGAATTATGAAGACGATTTTTTGCGATTCAAGTATTCTACAAACTTAAATGATAATAAACTTACAAACATTACCTTTTAATTAAAAAAAATAAAAACGGACATGTATTTCCTGCGATGATGCGAAACATTGCATGCATCTGACTATGAGGGTGATAATAATCTGAGCATCTTGTATTGTGAAGAGACACTCTAAGCCAATTCCAACGATAATGTTGCCACTTTGTTGCAATTGTCTGAGCCGTGAGATATAGGTCTCAACAGTTGTTTTTATATTTTAGACCCAAGCATCTTTTTTCTAATATTCTACACAAGTATCAGTTATATATATAAAAAAAAATGAATGTCTAAAAAATTAATGGTTTCCCCAATTCAGGAATGTTGGAAAAAATACCTTCTGAATTTAAATTAAAACAAAAAACGATATCAGTTTAAGTTTAATGGTGTAATTGATTTTGTTGCAACGGTGGCCAACATAATTTTTTTTGTTGGCAGAAATGTGACTATTGTTGCCTACTATTATATTATAGGCCATTACTTGAGTTAATTGATTGGGAAAAGGAACGGTTATAAAAACTCCCATTTCCTCGTACGTTTCTCTCTATATATCAAAACCTCTACCAAGTAAACAACACACAGAAACATAACAGTACACACTTAGAGAAAAACCAGAATTATTTGCCGCTACTGAAAAACAATATGGAGAATTGTTCATTGGCACAAGAGTTCACGTATAGTGAGGCATTTTCTCTCTAAATATAGCGCTTTATGTGCTTCATCCTAGTTTTTACTAAACTCATTTTCTGAATTTAATTTAGTCTGTTTAATTTGTTTGGCTGTTTGTTGTTTATTGCTTTATTTTTGTTCCGAAATATCACTACTACCTTGTGCTGCTGTTTTTTTTTTTGAGAAAAATTTTGTATCTCTTCTAACAAGGAAGAGTGAATGCAATATCTCTAATCTAAGATCAATTATGATTTGCTCACAAGAAATTAGAAACTCAATTTAGAACAGGTTCACTTCCGAAAAAATTACCACCATCCACGCTTGGCGTTATGATTGTATCAGACTTGACTTTCCCATATTTGAAGAGATATACCAAAATAATATTTTTATTAATAAGTACTAATCCGTTGTAGTCTAGTTGGTTAGGATATTCGGCTCTCACCCGAAAGACCCGGGTTCAAGTCCCGGCAACGGAACTTATTTTTTTTGTTTACTTTCCCTGGAAACATGCTCTTCATGGTGCAGACCAAGCCATATCTTGGGTCCAGAAGACTAATGTTAGTTAGCGTCTTAGCGATACATTTTCTAGGTTAAAATTTAAGTATCTTTCTTTTATTTTTTATATAGAATCGGACAGCTATATACTCCAATATATTGATTATATTTCAAGTTTAGTAGATACAATATATTGATTTCTTGTTTTGGACAACAAGATATAGTTTTATTTTAACTTAGTTGACGTAGTGGAATGTTATACAGGCCCATGTTAACTTCAGAAAAATAAAATAAAATTATTGAATAGTACGTAGAAGTTAGAATCCTATTAATTTAAGCTGGAATATTGGAAAATCTTAGCATTATTACAAAATCTCTGTAGAAATCGATCATAAAACACCTGTCTTGTTGATTATATACGACTGATTCTTCGTTGCTGCTTAGTACATGACTAGTTAATTTCGTCTATAATGATATGTTATATCATCAACATTATGCATCATTACAAATGCAAAAATATATTGCAGCAAATCGTTAAGTTGGACAGTTTCTTGGTCATTGATAAAGCTAAAAGACAAAACTAACCGAAACAACAGAAAAATTAGGATGTCAATTCAGAATAAATCCACCTCGAGAAAATTACCAGGATCCACCCTAAGCCCAAAGCAGTCACATTTTGTGTAAAATTAAATAATTCCGTTGCCGGGACTTGAACCCGGGTCTCTCGGGTGAGAGCCGAGTATCCTAACCAACTAGACTACAACGGATTTCTTGCAAACATGTTTCGTACTTTATTTCTAATAAAAAATTACAAAATCTTAATTAACCTTCATCATCCCTTTGCTCAACAATTAAATTTCCAATCAATCTGATATTTATTTGAAGCCTATATAATTAAAATTGGGTGATGTTTATGTCTAATTGTATTTACAATTTAGATAAAAATTGAATATTCATATTCAAGCTCAATTGCGATAAGGATTGACATGCGGATAAAAAAAAATGAAATAATTCTTCTTTTTAGTAGTTTAATTTTAAATACAATTAATATAAAAATTATACTATTAAGTAAAAAATAGAGCAGTTACATGTACAAGAAGGGTATATAATGAATTTTAGAGAAAAAGAAAGACAAGTATAAGATGTAATAAATTATTAGATGGAGAAATATAGACATAAAAATATTATTTGATATCGAATTTATATAAACAACACAACCCATTTTATAGTCATTAAATTTGTTCAAAACAAGTATCCCAACCAATTCTTGGTTGCATTGACAACACCTAAAGGACAACACGAGTATCATAACCCTTATATGGTGCATTATTGCTAGTCCAAACACATCTTGATCATTCGACTACTTGACCACTTACCCAAATATGTAAAACCCACCACCAAAATGTAAAGCAGCCAGCAGCAATTAGTCTCTTCTTGACCTCAAAGTGGTCTCTACACAATAAGGAATCTTAAAGGACCACTGCCAAAAGGCTGAAACCTCAGGAATCAGTTGACACTCACATGCGCCTGATCCAAGAACCACGGCCCACGGGATAATGAATGTGGATTCCCTACATGATATACAAAATGTTAAGTGGATATTTAGATTGTTATTTGCATTCCCGATGTTATGTTTAATTTGGAGAATGCAAAATGAATTTCATGTATAATTTATTTATTTGGAAAACTCACTATTAAATTATATTTGAATATAGTTTAGAGTCCCAAGTCATGGTTTGAGTAGAAGTTAAAAATTGCTTTTGTTTTTGGCAAACTGTAGTTTGGAAGCTGCAAGCCAACTCTAGAGTGGTCTCCACCCTCGTAAATAGTAGTACCATTTGATTTGCATAATCTTTAATAAATTTTATTTTCCTACTGCATCAATTGCACCTGTTGCCTCCTTCATTGAACATATTGCCAATAACACATGTTACAATGCCAAAGATTGCTGCAACATTAGGATGGCCACTTGCAAACTTAGGACATAGACTAGTGACTGTAGCTAATAGCCAAACAACACTGACTGGTACGAAAAAAACAGCTAAGAACACCACTACACCAGTCTAATTCATAAACAAACAGCATAATATTTTAATCTATCAAAAAACTCTCACGATACTAAATGCACTTCTCTCCATATGGAACAAAAAGAATTCTCACTGATCCTTCCAAACACATCATAAAAATAAATAAATAAAAATTACAGTACATGACAAACGGCCCTCCTTTATTGAAAAAATGAGTTTTAACTATCTGATAGGATAAGTCACCTTGCTGACAGATCTTGAGATATCACTTGAGCATAAAGTTCATCAATCCCAGGAATGTCATACCATTCTGAATCACTGCCTATTGGATGTTGCTAGGGATTTCTTGCTCATGGAAATCTTGGTGTAAATATTCTTGGTTCTGATTGACAACAGAATGTCTAAGAAGAAGCCAACAATGCATGCTCCAGTCATGACAACAAAGACTAGCCTGTAACAATGACCTCCAACACACGTGTTGCCTCCTCCCTCTGTTGTAGTTGCCTCCATATCATAGAGTATGCCAGCAAGCAGACCAGAGAAAAGGAAAGAACCCAAGGGAAGGTTAAGGATGAGAATGTTGTATATGAGACCATAATATTTGAGTCCAAATAACTCTGAGGCTGTTGGGACTGTAATGGCAAGCCTCACTCCATAGCACATGCCAACTAAAATAGACCCAATGTATAGGGAACCTGGCATAGCCATGGCCAGGAGTATGTAACCTACAGCCATTAGAAGCTGAGATGCTGCATTCCAAAGAGGTCTAGGTGTTCCAGCTTTCCTGTAAAGAAAATTTGGAATTGAAAATTAACAAGACAGTTCAAACTTGATGAACCAAGAGTAATAGTTATAACTTATAAAAGATCATTCTTGTCTTCCTACAGAAACTCTAACAAAACAGAGAATCTAACGCCAATGTAATATATTTTCATATAACCAGCATTTAACACTAATTCCATCGATAAAATACAGCGTTTGAGGAATGAGGATATATATAATAAGGATTTGGCACTTCAGAGTTAAGCCCTGAGATAGACAATTAAACTTAAAAGGACACACATGACACACCAAACCGTGACAATTTGATTCTTACTATAATTGACCAATCATGCTCGAAATCAAGTCAAACAAATTAATACCTGACTTTCTTTTGCATCTCGACAAACGTTACGTTCAAGTACTATATCATTAAGATTGAAAACTATCATAAAACTTTTAATGCAAACATTGTTGAATATATACATAAATCTCAATAATGTTAAGAATATTATAAGATATAATATAATATGTGATTAAAGGACAATGTAATAATAAATACATCAAAAACAAATTTTAAATACAAAATAATATAACTTTTTTTAAAAATAAAAAGAAGTGCAAAAAGTTCAAAAGGAAATTAGGGAGTGAAATATTTAAAGTCAAAATAGGCAACTTACATTAAAAAAATATGGCATTCTTATGTTTTATTTGATATTTATATGATGCATTTTCTTGGAAAAAATATTAAAAAATGCAAAAAAAATAGTAAATGAAATCCCTTCATTTTTTATTAACAAGAAAAGAGTAACCTGTAAAGTGGAAATAACAGAAACCGTAAATATCTACGTTATTCCCACGAATATTTTAACAATCCAATAAGTAAATGTATGATTAGACAAGTGATTCTTAATAAATGTAAAGATGATTATGAATAATATATCCCAGATAGGGGTGGAGAATATCTGTTGTTTGAAATAGTACTGCAACATCTACTCTTTTTTTGTTGTTGTTGTAGAACTGAATAATATATCCCAGATTGCGGGTATTTTGTTTTTATTACCAAAAACTACAATAGTGTTAAATTTGTATAACATCATCACAAAATAAACTACCAACTTATAAAGTATTTTCTAATTTATTTGAATAAAGTGTACTTAAAAATTGATCTAAATAAACTCGCGGAACACGTTGATGGGCAAGAGTAATTGTTTATAATTTCCTTCAAGAAAAAGAAAGTGAAAGGGTGCATAAATTAGTCTCATAAAAATGCAAGTTGGTTAATATAGTAGTAACTAATATTCTGGTAAGACTTGCTCGATGGATTGTTCGAAAAAGAAAGAAAGAAAAAAAAAAGACTTACTTGATGGTGAACTCCGAAACAGTACCCGAGATGATCCGTCCAAAAAACCCGAAAATACTTGTAAGCGACACAAAGAGCGAGACATCTGGGTATCCGAGAGCCAACCCGATTTGACCCATATTGTTCATCACTGCCAAACCCGTTCCAACCCCACACAGAAACGACACGAACAAGATCCAAAAATCCACGCTTCTCAGCGCCTCCATTATCGTGTGCTCCTCACCCACCACCGGCACCCTCTTCACTATCTCCGCCGCCACAGCTTCGTTCTCCTTCTCCGGAATCTGAAGCAACGGCTCCTTCACCCTCTGCCCCTCCACGTCATTCCCCTCTCCGAAGCTACCCTTCAAGTACGAGTACACCGGGATCCCCAACGGCGAAACCAGCATAACAACCAAAACCGCCACGAACACTCTTGACACCAACATGCTGGGGCTGGGGATGAACCCATACGCCAACAGAAAAAGCGCCATTGCCACCGCCACGACGTTGAAGACGCCGAAATACTTTACCTCCTCGGCGTCGGCGTCGGCGGAGGCGACGGGAAGAATCTCCCGGAGGAAAAACACACCGGTGAGGCAAACTGCGAAGGGAATGACAGAGAGCATGATGAGGAAGGAGCCAGGATCGTCGGCGAAGAGAGCGGAACAGAGAGTAGTGAATATCGCAGTGCTCAACCCTACAAAGCCTTTCAGAATGCCCGAAACGGGTCCTCTGTTTGAACGGAAGTTCCGAATGGATGTTACCAAAACGGCAGTGTTCATCCACGTCGTGCTGTTCCCTCCCATGCACAGAAACACACACATCTGCGTTTAAGCAAATACGACGACCAATTAGGAAATTCAAATGAAAGAAAAAGGTATGAGCATAACTATTAACGAAATTAAGTGGAAAACGATACAAGGTATTTCTAAGTTCTAACATTTGCAAACATAAAGTGAGTATACCTGCCAGTAGGGGAGGGGTTGAATTCTTTGGCTAACAACGAGCCATTGGGTTCCGTAGCCAATTAGGCCTTCGACGGAGCCTATGAGGAGAATGGCCCAAGTGGGGAAGCGGTCGGAGGCCAGGCCCGCGAGAAGCCCAAAGGCTTTGCCAACGTCTTTAGCGACGGAGAGGTTGTTGAGTTGGAGCTGAGTGAGGTGCATGAGGGATTTGAGGGCGTCGGAGTAGTTTGAGAAAGTGTAGTTGTTGCCGGAGATGCATTGAATCCACACGGCCGCCACGAAGCCCAGCCATTTGCTGGTGGTTGAAACGGCTGAAGGCGGAAAGGTGGTAGTGGTACCCATGAAATTAATTAGACATGGAGAAATGGAGGACGCATCTGTTGTACTTATAGCAATGTCCCCAAAAGTTTGTTCACGTTTCCTCTGTCCTTCTCCGTAACCTTGAAGATGAGTGTAATCACTGTAGCGGCAAATGGACCGGAATCGTGGAGGATTTTTTTTTTCCTTTTTTAATTAAATATAAATTAGACAGTGGGAAGAAAACTTGTAGAAACGTGTGACTTAAAAAAAGCAAACACTGTACTCGTCCGAGGTCATTGTCATTTGTCAGATTCAGATAGTACCTGTTTGGATTTTTTAACATTCATGATATTTTTGAGTTTTGACGAATAGTCGGTAACTCGGTAAGTTTCGTGGGACCAAGCACCGCCTTGTCCACTTGATTCTTCATGGTTGTTGACATTTTCATAAAAGCGAATTCAAGGAAAAAAAAGCATTCACATTCAGACATGGAATATCATACATATACAATATAGGTTTGATTCAACTTTCATATAATATCATACGTGTAATTTTGGATTTTCAATTATTTAATTTGGTTGCTTATATTTTTTAAATAGTGCTATTTTTTATAGCATTATATCAATACAAAGTAGGTAGCTAAATATTATTTTTTCAACATAATTTATTTCATGAATTAATTAGGATTCAAATTTTAAATCCTTTTATTAAAAATTACAAATTATTGTTATTTATATCAATTATTATTAACTAAATAGTGTCATTTTAATTTATTTTTTAATTTCACATTAAAGTATTTGATAAAAAAAAATTGATGTGACAATAGGAAGTGAATATGAATCTATCCATAATAAGATTGATTATAATAAGTTATTCATCAAGGTAAAACTAGCATTTTAAATCATTTTAAAGCAATGTCTTGGGTTGATGATCATAAATAAAAAAGAAAAATATAGTTGACGATAAAAAAATCTATTAAAAAGATAATTTTTTTCACAAATGTGAGTTATTAATGAATGTTTTACATTAATAACATGATTAGGGAAAAAATGCTCATAAGAGTATACAAAGTCTTTAACAAATGATTCAACACTTTATTATCTTAATTCAGATTAGATGTTCAATTATCTGCTTAGGGATAAAATTGTGATTTGAGGTATTATTATATTTTAAAATAGACCAATCCAATATGAGAGAGATTAGCTGAATGTAAAATAAAAATTATAAATACATCCTTGTTTAAAGAAAAAAAAAACTTATGAGTTTTGATGTGTGACTCAACTTTTAATTATTCGATTTTTATCTTGATATTTTTCAATTGTGCCCTAATTTCTTTATAAAGAAAATTATGGTCTAATTCTTAGTTTTTTTTTTTTTGTCCATATATCTTTTAAATAGATAAAGTTTGATATTTGTAAATTTGTAATAACCTGACAACGAACAGGAAGTAATAAATAAATAAAAAACATTACGTCACTAAGGGTGTGTTTTTCAGTTACTAAACAAGTTTTTTGTCTTATGTATAAGTATAAGCTAAAACAATAATAGCTAATTAAAAGATACTAACAAAACTACCATATCAGTAGATGATCATAAACAGCATCAATTAATAGGTGGAACAAAAAAAAATGGGGAGAAAGAAAAGGAGATAGTAGATATTTATGTCTTTTGCATGTTTTGTATTTGGGACAACTTATTACGTGAGTAACAACTTATTATTATTATTATTTTTTTCTGTCCAGCGCCTTCTCTTTAATTTGTTCTATTCCATAACAATTTTTAACATCAAACGTTGGACATAAAATTGGGCTGTGCATGTCCTTTATTTTTTTCATATCAAATGTAACCTAAACTTTTATATATATATATATATATATATATATATATATATATATATATATATATATATATATATATATATAAATTAATATTTTAAGTTATGTAAAATTTTAACGATTAAACTTGTTCGATTTTTTATTTATTTTAAATTAGTGATTATAAATTGTCTTTAAAAGTTATAACCTCCAAAAAGCAACCCCATTATGCTAAAAAAAAGTAGGTAAATATTATCAACAAGATTTAACATAGTTGGTAGATTACTGCATTTCTTAAATATGTTCACATGTGTTTAATGTGCGTATAAAAAAATATTTTATTGGAAGAGATAAAATATAATTTGATAATTTTTATGCTTTAAAAGTTAATCTCTTGACTTGTGGTGAAAATAATATTTTGCTTGAAGAAAAAGAAGGAAAAAAAAGCTTGCAACATGATCACGTGACTCATACATAGTTAAACAAATTTAGTGGTATTTGAGTAATTGATAAGAAAATAAAAAATAATATAGCGCAAATAAGAGAGCATGTGAGTTGCATTAAAATTCGTTGAACAAATGGCATGATTCAAGAATAAAAAAAAAACTATTAAAAGTTAATTTTTTCCACAAATGTGAGTTATTAATAACATGATTGGAAAAAAAATACTCATAAGAGTATACAAAGTCTTTGACAAATGATTCAACCCTTTAGTATCTTAATCAAGATTAGATGTTCAATTCTCTACTTGGGAATGAAATCGTGATTGGAGGTATCACCTTGTTCCAAAATAAACCAATGCAATATGAGGGAGAATAGCTAAATGTGAAATAAAAATTATAAATACATCCTTGTTTAAAGGGGAAAATAAACTTATTAAGAGTTTTGATGTGTGACTCAATTTTTAACTATTCAATTTTTATCTTGATATTTTTCAATTGTGCCCTAATTTCTTTATAAAAAAATCATTTTCTAATTCTTAGTTATTCATTTTTTGTCCATATATCTTTTAAATAGATAAAGTTTGATTATAAATTAATGATTATAAATTGTCTTTAAAAGTTATAACCTCCAAAAAGTAACCCCATTTTGCTAAAAAAAAGTAGGTAAATTTTACCAAGAAGGTTTAACGTAATTAGTAGATTACTCGGTTTCTTAAATATGCGTATGAAATAGATTTTATTAGAAGAGATAAAATATGCTTTGATAAGTTTTATGCATTAAAAGTTAATCTCATGATTTATGGAGATAATAATATTTTGCTTGAAGAAGAAGGAAAAAAAGTCTGCAACAACATGATGACGTGACTCATACATAATTAAACAAAATTAGTGGTATTTGTCTAATTGATAAGAAAATAAAAAATACTATAGCGCAAATAAGAGCATGTGAGTTGCATTAAAACTCTTTGAACAAACGGCATGATTCACGAATAAAAAAAAAGGGGCTTGATTCCATCGTCGGGTGGGAGCATTTTCTTAAATTTGTATAAATTTTAATATTGATTAAACTCATCTCGATCATATTTAAAATGAAAATATACGTTATCAATATAAAATATTAAAAAATTAAACTCCATTATAAATTATATTTATTATATTTTCCACTTGTTAATAATTTGTGTATCAGATTACCAATTAAACTTTGTTTGATGCTCTTTTATTTTAAATAATAAATTAATTGCCATTAGAAGTCATAAGCTCCAAAAGCAACCTCATTCTGCTAAAAAAAGTAGGTAAATATTGAAATGCTAATTGTTGCTTTACAGCATGTTGGCGTGACTTCAAATAGATAATTAAACAAATTTCGTGATAGTGATTGATAAGAATGTGTGTTGAAGTAAAAGTGTAAAACCATTTAAATAAAGGGCTTGATTCCGTTGACCGCGTCAAGGTGGGGTAATTTTTTTTATTGTTATATAGCTTAATGAAAATAGTTATTACTAATAAAATATTGTAAATTAAATAAAGTCTACTATATTATAAATTACATTTACTATTTATTTTTGTGTACGACAATAATGTTTAAGCTTAAGAATTTTTATAAATAACCTAAATCCTCTATTTAGGCCCATCGTAGTCGACGTAGTGGCTTATATTTTCCATTTATTAATAACTTTTTCTTCTCAACCACTTACCACCTACATATGTTGGTACGACTGTCGATTAGTCTGCAAATCTTATTCATATACTTATTCAGCTCAAAATCGTAATTAGTAGCTGAATTTTGGTTCAATTTGCTTTCTAAGTTCTAATTATGGGCGTCGTCTAACTCGTGTAACGTGACGAAACAAAAATGCATTACAAAACTTTGCTGAAAGCATGGAACTTTATAATTCCGAAACAGGAAACCGACGTTATTGTAAGGATAAATTATTAAGTAAGTGGTTGGAGTAACATATAATAAAGTGTTTTTTTCTTTTTGCAAGTAAAAAAATTTAAGTGCATGTTAGGTAAAAACTAATCTCATATATATGCATGCAGTGACACTAATTATGTAATAATTTATCTGAAGGTGAACGATCAAACACAACTAGGTGCTGAAAAGTGATATATACAGAAGTAAAAAAGAGCTTTTTATGGGAAAGATAAAGGGAGGAGAAAGAGGTCTTCCCCAGCTGGAATGGGAACACACACGGTTAGAGATGCCACGTTGGTTGCGTGTCCTCCCTTACTTAGGAAATTCATGTTTTGAACATTGCAGCTCGTAAATTGCATGAACAAAATTGAAGACTGAAAATTTTCATATTGGAAGGGAAATGTAATACAAAAGCATTTGTTAAACATGTATGGTGATTTCTTACTAAGATCTTGTGAGCCAACAAGTTCTTCCCTGAAAAAACTGAAACAAATGGACCCTGTTGCTGAGTGGTTGTTGAAAAATTAAGCATCATCAACGTTTCATCTTTTCCAAATGGAAATTTAATTCCAAAACGATAATAGTTGCAACTGACGTGCAACTTCACATCTATTTACGATGTCGACTAATATTCAGAGTCACATTAATTTCTTGAAAAGAAAAGGGCAAGTGGGCTAGTGGGGCTTCGTTTAGATTTTGAATACCATGTCAAGACAATTGATGGGATCCTCTTTTTCTTTTTCTTTTCTTTTTTTTAATAATGTATGCCAAGCCAGTAGGATTTTAGACAATAAAAAACGTATTTGTTAATTTAGAAAATTATATAAATTTATATTTTGAGTTTACACGTTAAAAATACATCTATTTTAGAAGAAAATGATTTAATTAATAATGGAATTATCCTTCATTGGTAACATTTAAACGTTTAATTAACACTTCGATAAAACTTCCTATTTTTCTGAGAGCAAGCAACAATTTCTTCTTCTTCTTCTTCTTTTTTATAAAAAAGCAACAATTTCTTTGTGGCGTTGCTTTCTCCTTTGATATTATTATCGGGTCACCTAAAATGTTAATGTGAAAAAAAAAACGGAGAAAAGACCAGCTACGTGGAAACGTCAATACCATCATACTAATACTTCGTTTAATGCTTCACTTCAACATATTTTTATTTTTTAGGCTATTTTTTTTAAATGAAGTATTTTTAAAATTAATAAAAATAATAGAAAAGGTCGAATTTCATTTACAAAAAAAAAATGCACCTTGATAATCATTACACTGGGCTAATTGATAATAAAAATCATATAAAGAAAATAATTTTTTTTTCTCGAAACCTAAAACAAGAGATTGAGTCCTAAAAAATGCACCTTGATAATCATTACACTGGGCTTATACTTTTAGTACACAATATATCCTATTGATTAAAATCTATATAAAAATATTATAATTAATTACAGGTATTATTTATAACTTAATGAATAACATAGAAGTTTATTTTTTTATGTTTTACAGTAATAACACAGAAGTTTATAGCAACAATAAAAATGCATAAAAAATAGGTTATTGGTTAACAACACTTGCCCTTTTGCTTAAATTAAAAATTTGAAATGAAAAATAAAATAAGGACTGAGAAAAAAATTAAAATTTGAAATGAATAGAAAACTAGTGATTTATTTTCAATTGTCATTTGTTTCTTAACATTAATTGTTTTGTCCTTTTAAAATTTCCTTCAATGAAATAAAGTGAATTGTACTATTATTTATATTTCCTCTCTCCTTTTTTTCTTTTGTCATGTCTTTCTCCTAAAACAAAATACAATGTCAAGGAGATGTTTGTTTCAAGGTAAGAATTTTTACTCCTGTGAATCACATTCCTGAAAATATTATACTGGGAAATATCATTCCTGTAGACATATTTGTTTGACACTGTTAAATTCAGGAAAAAAATTAAAAAAAAAATTAAATAAAAAATAAAAGTAAAAATAGAAATGTGAGCCAATGATGTGCGGGGTATGGTAGTTATTGTAGAAAATAACTTCGATACCCATTGGAAATCCAATCTACCCATCATTCTCATGAGAATAAGCAACAAAACAATTGAGTATTTTACAATCCTTCGAATCAAATATTTACTAGGAATATTTTTACAAATTTTATACCAAACCTGGTACACCGAATAGGTATTCTGCCTAGTTTGCTAAATACCTATCTAACCCTTTAAGAAACAAGACATACCATAATCTAAAAGGATTAACGATTTAGACCCCCTAATCACACTTAGGCGCATATGATCTCAATGGTAATTTGCTCACGAAGGCCCAAGGTTCAACAAAATTTATATAAATAGAGAGAATCATTCCGGTAAAGACCATTTTTCACTTTATTATCATACTTATTGTTTAAAATCGAGATCTTTAAGTGTTGAAATGTCATAAAAGGGCAAATACGAGCAAGAACTACATCAACAAAAGAGATAATGTCCGACCACTATTTATTAGGAACACCAAGGAATATGATATTCCCAAGTCCTATTACCTGGAAACTTGAAACAAATATCTCCTAACCAATTGATGATCCGTTTGAAACTTTCCAATTTTGCCTAATTTGCTCATTTCGGAAGGAGTGGGTAGATTATTTATATAAGATTTTTTAGAATACTTTTTTATTTTTTTATTTTACCGTTCGTTATACATTTTCACTTTTTATAAAAAAATATATATTTATAAAACATTATACAATTAACATGTCTTTGGCTAAAAAGAAGATTAATTGAGTAGGCTCCTATTTTAGATATGATAGTGACAAAAATATGTATTTGTAATTTGCGAAACATAAATATACAGGATGTTTACCGTGTGAATTGTGATGGTTTAATGATTAACTAGTTAGTATCCATCACACGGTAAACTAAAAAATACAAATAATAATATAGGTATGGACTATACATTTATACTATTATATAATACTGTTATTTATTAAATTTAAAAGTAAGTAAATGACGAAAAATTAATATAAGTTAAAAAAATAAATTATCAATCCATATAACTAATTTGAATATCAAGCAAAAGAAAATAAATATTATATAATAAAATATAAATAATAAAGTATGTTAAAAACATTGTTTATAGTAAAACAAAAGAGTTTAATCTTATATTTTCTATAAAAAATTTATAAATGATAATTAAAATAAACATGAAAATATAATATCACAAGATTGTATGTTATTTTTTGTTATTATTTTATGTCCGCATCATTTTCATCCTGTTAATTATTTATAATTTATTTAATGAGAACAAAAAAACTAATACAATTAAAATATATAATATATTTTATAAAATATTATTGTCTAATTAGTTCTGATAATATCTGACTTAATTATATTTTTAAATTTTATAAATAATGAAATATATATTTAATTTTATTAAAATTATTGTTGTTAGATATGTTGTTAGTATATTATTTATAAAAGATTAAACTAATGAAATAAAAATTTAAGATTACTCAGATCTTAAAATACATTCGTAATAAATATATTAGAATAATTATAAGATTAATTTGGAATATTTAAGAATGTAGTATGATAAATGATTAATGTTTATGCTTTATGGTGATTGGAGAAAAAACAATAAGAAAAAGGGAGGGGAAAACAAAAAACAGCTGTCCCGCGTATGGGCACGGCCGTACAAGACAGCTCATGTTCCGTATGTTTTAGGCAGCACGTGATTAAGTGTCTCTTCGTGTGGGCCAAAGGACAGCCATAACATAACTATAACTTGACTCAGATGAAG
The DNA here is from genome assembly GCF_000004515.6 of Glycine max. NCBI lineage: Eukaryota > Viridiplantae > Streptophyta > Magnoliopsida > Fabales > Fabaceae > Glycine > Glycine max. The sequence continues at coordinate 8,096,628 of NC_038247.2, forward strand.
GAGTGCCTTTTGCAGTTGATATGGTAAGATTAGACCTCGGGCCTATAAATTATAACTGAGACGTACTGGACATATTCATCACCAATCAGACAACATATATGATATACAACATATCATATCATAATCTCCTAATAATAAAAATACCGTGTCATAAATAATAAATAATTTTTATCTTTTAAAATCATAAATTTAATTTTTAATTCATGTGTATTGAAAAAATAAAAATATATATTAAAAAATATTATTTTTTAAATATATATTAATATTTTATGAGATTAATTATTATTTTTTATTAAAGAATATCGTAATTTTAAAAAATAATTATCATAAGAGTAATGACTAACTTAAAGTCTATCTCAAATATGGATTGAAGCAAATTAAGAGATATAAAAAAGAAAAAATATATAATAAGTGGTATGATAAAAAAGAAAAAATAAAAAAAGAGTGATAGTAAGATATAAGAAAAAATGTTTAAATTTATAATATCTTTTTGTATTAATTATTACTATTATATATTATTAATTAAAATTATAAAATTTCGTTCGCTTAATGCTTTTTCGGTATTATGGAAAGTAAAAGAGTAAATATATATATATATGAAATTTGAACTAAAAGGTATACATCTTTGATCTTATCAACACTCAGACCCCACCAGTGTTGAAGATAAGAACAAACCATGTTTGGTTCATGCCTATTATACAGTCATCAACATATCATACATTCGTACCTTCATCTTATCAACATTCAACAATCAGATGACAATGCTAAAGATAAGAAGGACGACATTCTTATTAGGATCCAACAAAAATTATAGATTTTTTTAAATATGAAAATTAAAAATTAAAAAGTTATAATTTCATATTAAAAATTAAAGGTTTAAATATATTTGTTATCCCTAATAAATACTCAAATTTTACACTTGATCTTTCATAAATTTTTTCTTTGAGATGGGTTCTTAAAATTTGAAATTTTTTATCTCTAATATCGTTGTTAACTTGACACATTGACAAACTATCTTTTATGTTATGTCAAATTAAGTGTGATATGTAAACTAGTTATGTGTTGCTTGACATGACATCATATTTTAATTAAATTTAAATGAAAAAATTAAATTAAAATTAAAAACATGCTCATTCATCCCTTCCTTAAAAGCAATTGCAGCATAATGGTCAAAAAAACTTAACGTGACAATAGCCCATTGACTTTCCACTCACCTTCTCATTGAAAAAATTCACCTCCTTCACAGATCCATACTTATTAAGCTTAGTTTCCAGCTTAGCATCAGTAGTCCACCAATGCAAATCACCCACAAACAATATAGTACCACCATAACTAGCAGTAGTAGCACCATAACCACCACCACTAGCACCTCTAACTCCTCCAATATTAACATTACTAACAACTCTTACATTGTTCCCAACATCATTTCCACCGTCACCAACACCACCTTGACCTTGTCTCACCAAACCCCCATTTCCAACAATCCCAACAACCCCACCTTGTGTTTGTTGTCCAATCCCCTACATTGCAACACCATTATTCCCATCTTGTTCCTCAATTTCACTTAAATTCCCAAATTGGTTTCCTAATTCAACAATAATCTCACCTTTGACACTCACCTTGTCCCCACTAAACCCTTGATTCTAAAACCCATCAACCCTCCTCGACGTGGTGGGGTTGCAATTGTGGCAGGAGAGGGGGTGGCAGGCACTATAGTCGAAGGTGGTTGTGGAGTTGTGCAAACGGGCGTTGGGGCTGCTACTGGTGTGCGTCGATGATAGGGTTGATGAGAGAGATGGTTGCACACTAGCTAAGAACTTTGACACAATAAAGGAGATGACACACAAACCTAAGAACATCGCAAAAATCATTAGCACCTTTGACCTTCAAGAAAGAGATTTGGAAAGACTAGACATGGTAATGGGGCGGGACGGGGACGGGTATTGCCTCCCCAATTCCTGACCCTAACTTTCTAACATATACCCGTACTTGTTCCCAATACCCGATGAGTTAAAATTTATTACCCCATCTTCATAACCGTCGAGTATCGGGTATTCTCGTCCTCGCCCCGTCCCTGATTTATATTTGTAAAAAAAATTGTAAAAAAATTATATTGAAAATTTGATTGTTACACATTTTTTTTAACTACTTGTATTTGTAAAACATCTGTCTACAAAAATCATCAAGAAAATAATCTTAAATTATATAAAAATTATAAAAAAATTAACAAGTAATTAATAAAATTTTAATACTTTCATAATCGGGACGGGTATGGGACAGGTAGTGACATCCTTGTCCCCTCTCCCGACCCCAATTAAAAAAGTCGGATATTCCGTAATCCCGAACCCGTACCCGGTCAACTCTATTTCCCAACAAAATCGGGATAAGTTTGGACGGATACCCGTGGATACAGATTTCATTGTCATGCCTAAGAAAGACTAAACCTTTCCACGACCAAAACCAAGCTCCAGCACATATAGAGTTGGGGTTGTTTCATAATTCCACTTTTTTTGTTTTATTTTATTTTAATTAAAATATAATGTCATGTTAGACGACACGTAATCAGCTTACATGTCATATTTAATCTGACATGACATCACGCGTAGCTTGCTGTTGTGTCGAGTTAACAACCACATCAATAATTAACGGATCCCTTCTAACGGTAGAAACCTTGTACAAATTTTTTTAAATATTAGGAACTCATCTCAAAGAAAAAATTTATGAGGGATCAAATGTAAAATTTTGGGTATATATCATAAATAAAAAACATATTTTAAAAAAATTAAACAACAATCAAAATTATAATTTAATATTTTTTATTGTGCAACACGAAACAACTTTATACCATTTTTATATGTTTCGGTAGTGCCAAATAAATGAATAAAATAAAATATATTTTTAATTATTTTATATTTATAAAAGTTTTGTCTTAATCTTTTTGAATAAAAAAAATCAATTTTAGTATTTTCGAATATATGGTTGAGAACCATTGGTCACATCAAATTAGATGTAAATCAATTATCATTTTTGTTTTGCATGTAAAAATCATTTGTAGTGTTACATTTAGATGCACTTTGATGTAGCACAATGGTTTAGAATCATTGGTAATAAATGAACATTTTCTTTAACAAGTAAATTTAAATAAACGGATTTACTTAAGTTAATAATGTCGATCAAAAGAATTATATATGTCATATGATGAACATTTAAAATATAATAGACTAAAACAATACGTTTTTAAATTTGATGAAGAAAAATTAAATCTCAATATAAAATATATATTTCTGTTTATTTTATTAAGGAAAATGCTTTATCCTTCGGTTAATTCTGCCGAAAAATTGACCGATTCAGTTATAATGTGAAATCTGTCTTGAAAATAAATTAAATTATTATCTTACAGTACGAGCAATGACAGAAGTTAAATTGTTAATGATTCGGACGTTTTTTTCTCGCTCCTCAATTCGGAAGATATATCAGTGCTCTTTTATTAAACCACGCACAAAATGGGAAATTAATTGATATACAGGAAATAAAAATTTGTTTTGAGGAAAATTCAGACTTGTAATCCGAAGAAACGGACAGAAGAATATATAAGGCACTGGCCACTGGGGCATGCATTCTCAACAAAATCTGAAATGATTCGTCAGGGACAGGGCATATAGTTTTTTTGCACTGAACCAAAAAGAAAGTATTTTTTAACGTCACGAATACTAAAAGAAATCTTAATAAAAAAATCATATAATTTTTATAATATGAAATTTGTTTAGTTTCCAATTCACGTGTTATTTCTTAATTATGTTGCTTCTTGTGTTACAAATGTTATGCCTTCAATTTAATATATTATATATTTTTTGACTTTTATTTCTTTTATATGAACGTGTTTTATTTACAATACAAAATTTTCTAAATTTTTAAAATAATCAATAATTTTTAGTTATGTAAGGATATATAGACCCGTTTATTTAACTTATTTATTAAAAAATATTTATTTTAAATAAAATAAACAATTTTTTTATTACGTTTGTTTAAATTATTTTTGTTTAGAAAATGTAATCTTATGTAAGTATTTGTATAAGTTTGACTGATCCATTCCTACCTGTTATTAAGTGTATGATGAGATTAGTCATTTGTAAGCACTTGACAAACTAACGAAAAACATACTTTAAAAATGAAAAATTCATTAGTGTTTTATATTGATTTGAATGTAGAACAAGTTAGATTATTGTGAGTAGTTTTCACTTACTATAAAGTGTATTAATAACTATGTCAATAAAAGCTGCATGACCCTCATATAGTCTGCAAACAATGAGTGTATAAAATAAAGAAGCTATGAGTTAAATGTCTAAGATTGATGGATTATTCCTTGATTACATTCAAAGTGTATCTCTCTAATAGTTTATTTCCATTCAAAATTGTTTTTATACCTTCGAAACATTATGTTACACTTAAAATACTCATGTTAAGTGTTCAAAGAAGAAACTGTAATCGATGATAATCTTACTTAATTCAAATATAATTACATTCAGTAAAAAAAATATCTTTAATCTAAAGAAATACCTTTTAAACATCACACTCAAAATACTAACACACAATTTAGATAAATTCTAGACCATTTTAAAATTTTTTATTTATTAAAGGTAATTTTTTTAAAAATAAAATAAAGTATATTTTGTCATAGTTGAGGTACATGTCTCGTTAGGAATTCAAAGAGTTTTGAACTAAATACTGGTCACAATTTCTTAATATAAATACATTCAACTTTGAATTGGGTAATCTGATGCCTTAATTATAATGTATTTTGTTATGAAAATATTTAAATGTAATATATGCTTCCAGAAAAGTTAAATGTTTCTGTAAAAATAACTATTTGAACATCAATTATATGGTAATTTAATTCATTTAACAACACGTTATGAATTTCTTTCAAACAGTATTTTGGGAATAAAATTCTCACATGTTGTGAGGCTTTTCCAATAATCAAGACCTCAATATTCCGAATTTTCAAATTAAATTAATTTATCAACTTTTTTTCCTGGTTCGCGTTGCGCACCGGCCTCTATAGCGAGCTTGAACCATCTTCAGCTTCAGCTACTTTGCACTAACAAAGCGCCCCACGTTCTGAGACAAACCCAGTATGCTATCTGCCATGGGGGATCAGAAAGTTTCGATTTTTCATTGATTGTGTATAACTGCACAAAGAAGGTAGTGAAGCAATGCGTAGAGCGATCGCGTTTCTCGTTCACCCACGATTCCTCCTTCTCTTCCTTGTTCTCTCAATTTTCCTCATTTTCACATTTTCTGGTTCTACCACCACCAATGGTTTTACTAATCCCAAACAGGTGCGCCCTTTAACCTTTCATTTGTATGTTGTTGTCATTGTGGATCTGATTTTGGTAATTGGGCCGGTTTTCGTACCATAATTGTTTATATTACTGTGAGGTTGTTTCCATAGATCTGAACGTTCCGTTCCAATCATTTGGCACGTGTTTTCGTTTTACTCTTTCTTTTTTACTTTCTGTTACTGATAGAATGAAATCAAAATGGAGTTTTTTGTATTTTAATTTTGCTTACATTTACCTGTAATGCCACCCTAAGGAAGTGCACCTTACGAAATTAAACTCTTTCGTGTAATTGAATTGTATTGCTTTCGGATGCATTTTAATTTTTGCCATTGTAGTTATTCCCATTATTAGTTGGCTGCTGTCTATGCAATCTAATTTGATTAATGATGAATCACTCATGGCTAGATTCTGTGGATTGCGATGTGGCTGGGTAGCATGCTTTGCATTATAATCGATTCCTTCTTTATTTATTCAAGTAAGTTGTTTGAGTTCCTTTTTGGTTGGGTTAGTGTATGCACTATGTAGTACTAAAAGTATGAACTAGGTAATGTATTAAAACTTCCATCTGTAGACTAGCAGACAATTTGAGCAGCTCAAGAACAAAATGGGGGTTTAGCCCTGAAAGTGAATCAAGGGAGGGTCATACTAGATATATAAGGTTGGCTTGATGGTAAAGGGTGAAGGGAGGGAGGGATAGGTTGTGGGTTCAAATCCCCCTGGTAACAAAAACTAACAACTAGCATTTGCCAATCCAAAAAAAAAAGGGAGGGGCATGCTCATAACACACATTAGCCAGTTTGAAGAAGCATCCATCTCTGTAGATCAATTCTGTGTACCCGTGCCTTGTAACCCAGCTTTAGAAAGAAGAGGATAATGAGAGCTTCAAAAGGTGGGTGGAGATACGGAATCTTTTAGTTCCCAATGATTCCTTTAAGTATTAGGGGAGAGGATATCTACACTATAGGTTCCCAAGGCACAGGGTGCATTTAGTGCTCACAGAAGGCTATGATCATTTAGAAATGTGATAGAAATTGATGAAACAAGGATACTGATGCGGGAGTGCATGGTTGCTGGGGTTTCCTTTTCCTCAAGCAATTCGGTTGTGTCAGCCCCGAGATTGGTTGGTCTAACATTTATGAGCTGACTGGACAAAGATGGATGGAAGGTAAGATAGATTGGAGTTCAAGTGGCACAGGATTAGGAGAGTGTATGGGTAGAAGAATGTGGCATTTGCAGAAGAGGATAGTATTTTGATGAGAAAGGCAATATGAAAAAAAAAGTGTAGTCCCTGGGTAAGCAATACTGCCGAAATCCTTTGATTTCAGTTTGAGTCTTTTGCTGAAATAAACCCATCATGTTTTCTCTTTCCCAGCATATTATGAGCATTCCCTGCTTCTTGGAGTGTTACCCTTATCTATATTTGAAACAATTTGTAAACACAGTTATGATTTTTATCATGAAGATTGAAACCTGCTTCTTTGGTTGTGGCGGTAGCTCTATCTAGTAGAGGTTCTTTGGTTGAAGTTGTATGAGAAACACTCTGACTATAAATGAAGTTTTTTTGTCCCCTATATTACACGTGGACCTGTTTTGAGACCACCATTTTTAACACTGAATATTTATAAACATAATCATCGACTTGTATATCATTTGATTCGAAATCGATGATTAGGTGTTAGAATATTAGGAAAATATCTTTAATTTATTATAGAATATCTTAAATTATCTCATAGGATTAGTTTGTTATCTTGGAGTATCATAGATTATCCTTTAAAATTAGTTTCTTACCCCATAATATCTCCTAGGATTAGTTTTCATATTTCTTAATAATTATCATGTTTTGTTTTGTTATTTAAGTAAAATTAGGAGTCTATTAATTAGAATAAATAAAGGTTAGTGCCTTAGTCTTTTAAATAAGATCAGTGCAACAAATTGTATTAATAATTCAAGATTATTATCTTTTTTATCTTCTCTCCTTTTTGGCTAAATACATATTACTTCAACATGGTATCAGAGCTGTACTAACCATTGTGACTTGTCCATCATTATTCTGCTATTGAGTTGCTGCTCAGAAGTCTATTGTAACAATGTCTTTCTTTCCAAATCCTTCTCTTGTTCCTTGCTATTTGTTGTTTGCCACCAGTACATATCCAATGATTCCTAACATTAGTGTTCTTCTTTAGTTTTTGAGCTTCGTTGGTACTACTCACTAGCATGTTTAATTTCTTCTGCTGTGCATTTTATCAGCATGTTTAGTCTTAGAATTCAGGCTTAGTGCATAACTCAACTCTACAAAACTAGCTTGTAAACTGAAGACTGTCCAAGCCTTAATAAGGAATCCATCTGCCATATCTTTGGTCAATGTGCAATCTTAACACCCCCCCTGTGCCTAGGACTTGACATCTAGAGCGTGGACAAATGCGGATGGCCCAATAACAACAGCCCTCATGTCTAGGAATAGACATCTAGAGCATGGGCAATTATTGGTGGCCCAATACATGATAGACTTTGAAAATACTATATTAGAATTTTAGGCTTAGGGACTAACTTAACACGACTCTTAAAAGGTATAAGGAGTACATTTGCCATATCTCTAGACAATGTGGGATCTCAACAAATCTCTATCTCTTGCTGTTGCTGCTATTGTGTCTTCATTCTAGCAGGTTCATAAACTTTAATTTGTGCATTTGGCAAATGTCAAGGAGGATGGCCCGTTCTATCTTATCATTTGGTGTCCAAGGTGATACTGTAGTGATGATTAATTGACGTCAATGAATCAAAACAAAAGTTTTAATATATCAGGGATCCAACGCAACACAAAAATTTATGAGGGACCCAAAACAAATAATCATCTATTAGAAACCTCAAACATATATAACCCTAAATTTAACAAGTATATTTAAGAGAAATAAAATTAAATGCTCAACATATAATATTAGAACAAGACATATGACTTAATGAGAATGAGAGCTCTCATTTAATAATAAATTCTAAAAACATTTTAATTTAAGAAAAGATCTTTAAAAATTCTTATTCAAGATGATTATTTAGATTTATAATGTAGGAGCAGTTAGGAGTCTATTCATTAGTATAAAAAGGCTTAGTGCCTTAGTCTTTTGAATAAGATCATTGTATCAAATCATATTCATATTCAAGGTTATTTTCTTTTTCTCTTCTCTATTCCTCTCTAAAACGTTGTAATCAACATTAGGCCATGTGTAAAATTTTTCCACTTATGATTTTCATCTTAACTGATAAACTTTCCCTTTTCTGATGTAGGTTGTTGAGATCATTGAGGAGAAACCAGAAGAGGAGCCAGAAATTACACACAGAGTATTTTTGGATATTGATATTGATAAACAGCGTTTAGGTTGTCAAGCAGTATTTTTAGAAATTTTACTCATTGCAATCGTTTAAATCAATTTGACTCGTGAAATACTTTTTGACCAAGAGGATGTAGAAAAATTGAAGTAACAATTTATGCTCAATCAACTTTTAAAAAATGCTATTTTTCCTGTCCTATCTGATATTGACAACCTGCAGTATGCAATAACTTCTACAGGTAGGATAGTGATTGGATTATATGGCCAAGTTGTACCGAAAACTGTGGGTATGTCATTGTTCTTATGTTTCATGTTCCTTTGTCTGCAACTTAATTGTTTTAAGAATATAAATTTTCATTTTGCATGAACCAAGGGTCGGCTTCTTTAGTAGAAAATGTAATTTTTGTGGGTATTCATTTTCTTTCACCCTTTTGTACAGGGTGTCTACTTTGGACTTCAGTTATTTTTGTAAATTCAAACTTAAATGTGCTTGATGGAGCTTTCTCCTTGTATATGTATGCTATTTACATACAGTAAGGCTTATACATTATAACATTGCAATTTCTAATGACTGAATTTTCTGTCTGCAGAAAATTTTAGAGCTTTGTGTACAGGTAGCTGTAGTCTCTTCATTTTGTTTATTAATTTAATCCCCATCGGTCCTTGCACTGATTAGGAGTGTTCCATGATGTGTAGGGGAGAAAGGAAAGAGTGAAAATGGCATAAAGCTTCATTACAAAGGAACACCATTTCATCGGATAATATCTGGTTTTGTGATTCAGGGTGGAGACATTGTTCATCATGATGGTAAAGGGTCTGAATCTATTTTTGGTGGCACCTTTCCTGATGAGAATTTCAAGATTAAACATTCTCATGCCGGTGAGTAACAATTTGCTTGGATGAAAGCATTTCATTTTATTATTAATATTTTTATAACTTGATGTTTTTCTGTCATTTCTAAGATATGTGTTTGAGTTGTTTCTATGAAATCTTACTCCCATGATTGCAGGAGTTGTTTCTATGGCAAATTCAGGACCTGATTCCAATGGCTCACAGTTTTTCCTTACCACAGTGAAGGCCAGATGGTAAGTTATTTTTGTCCTTGTAGTGTATGGTTTGGACGATTTCTAGACTGGGGATCAGATGCAGTTGGATCAAATTCTCGTAGGTTAAGAGCAGTCTTTTTAGGGTGCGAGCACACACACTTGTGAGAATACTGATTTATTGAGAAAAATAAGAACTATAAACCTAGATCATATAATCATACATGGATGGTTAAGATCATATATTTAACTTTTAATCTCATTCATTCAAATATGATCTAGTGGTCAAAATTTATAGTTGTGATTTCTCGCAATGACAAGAATTCTCGCTTGGTATACTTTCTATATATAGATTGATTGACACTACCTTTGAATTTGTTCTTTTAAAGGCAAAATATATATTCATTGTGTCATCATCACTGGTTTATAGTTATGAGTATGATATCAATTTACTTGTAAACTTTCCAGGTTGGATGGAGAGCATGTTGTCTTTGGCAAGGTTGTTCAAGGCATGGATATTGTGTATGTAATTGAAGGGGGAGCCGGAACTTACAGTGGAAAACCCAGAAAGAAGGTGGTGATAGCAGACTCTGGGGAGATACCAAAGATCCACTGGGATGAGGAAACTTGAACTTCCTCCTTTTAACATATGTTTGGATTATGGTTTGGATAGCAGACACGGCTGGTTTGTCTTTGATCTTGATTCGAAGTCTTAAACCATGCTTTACATGCCAACTTGACTTAAAAAAGAATTGGTAGATACTAGATTGTTATTAAAAATATACTGAAGCCCGGTTTCTTTTAATGTAAGCAATATATTTGGTAAGTCCATTTTATGTTTTTATGTTTTTTTAAATCATTCCTGTTTATTTATATTGAACACGGCCCTTTTCTGTAGAGAAAGGGGAAATCATTATATTGTCTTGCTTCCGTTGAATCTTCTGTGCGCAAATGCATTCTTCTGCCGGAAAGGTTACCGTAATTAGATATGCCTAAAAGAATTATATTATTCAGATAACATTTTTCTTACTTTTCTTTTAATAACTCTATTTTTCTCTCTTTATTTTCCTCTATCACATAACGGATTTTATTCCATACTTTTCTCTCCCCTTCTATTTCTCCTTAATTGTAAAAAAAAATAATGTACGAAAGTGACATCACTTTCGGCATTATAAATATATAGGTTACGGAGTTTGGAAAAGATCAAATATTATATCTAATCTAAATTTATTAAAATTATAAATATCATATCAAAATTACAAATGTAAATATATTTATTTAAATAAATCAATTTATTAAATCCTAAAAGGCTTTTTTAGGCGATACAAATTTAACATTTTAAATTAAATAAACTTTAGAAAATATCCTAACTTATTAAATAGGTTTAGCTTGACATAAATTATAAAATCTAATAACAATAAGATACCGCATAGTACGATCATATTGGATGATTCTTATCGTTGTTGGCTGATACAAAAGGTGGGACAGAGAAAAACTAGCAGCACTAAGTAATAAGTAACGTTTAAAGCCTTTTCAGAAGTTTGTGGGAGATTAAGCCGTTCAAAAGAATCAGATAAAATATAATTTGGTTTATTGTTAGAAGTTATAGGAATTAATTAAAGCAATGAAAGTCAAGCCAGCAAATAATTTGTAGTATTGGAGGTGATGATTTCAGACATCAAGCCCCCTTGTTTCTGGTGTTTAGTAATGAAATAAGAAAAATTACAACTTTGAACATTATCTTTGTAATTGTAAGGTTATGTTAACGAAAAGTGTGATTTTATTTTTCTAGCCGTTGTTTACCCGACCAGGCTGAACATAAATGAAGTAAAAAGCCAGATTTGCATGTGGATTGCAGCTCAAGATTTTGTAACAGATTATGTCGCGCCACTGAATTTCAAGGTACTTTTGTCGTAATGCATAACGCAACAAGCATGCATCCATGTGATTCGTCCAGTTTGTATCATGTTCTTCCAATGTCAGAAACTCCCCCAAATAAATAAAAAGCAACTTTATACATAGAAAGTAAAATAGTATATTAATACAAGCATATTAATAAACGTACAAGAGAATATCCTCACAATGAATGAATGAATATTATTGTTTGTAGTAAGCACTAAGAAGAACAAACACTTTGTATAATGTCTGACCTAATATCTCACAAATTAAAAACATAATAAGTAAAAGTATTCTATGCTGATTTGATAAATTTTTTAAAGGCGAGGAACATCTCATTACACCCACTTGCGAAAAAAAACCCAGAAAATCTAATATTTATATTTCTTGTCTATAGAAAATTATCTTTGAATGCAACTACTTAATGAAATTTAATTAATCAGGCGTAGTAGTACATGTTAAAGGTAATCCGATTAAAACCCTGTTAGATGAATGGTAAAAACACTAAAAGCATAAAACTCAACTAAGAAAACTGCATCATCTTTGTTTGCCGTTTGCCCCGTCAGATCTAGATTGAAAAAACACAAAAATCTAGAGTAGTATATGTTTGGTGTGTAGAGAGTTTGAGACATCATTTTAATTGATTCAAACCTGAAACTCTCACTCTCTGTGTTGTGTTGGGTTGGGTTGTAGTATTATGATGGGTAGTAGCGAGGATCCGAACAACAAAGGCGATTTTCCATACGAGTCCCCGGCATCGCAACCCTTTCTATCGAAACCCTCGTCGTCTTCTTCGGCAGTGGAAGAAGAATCGGAGTCAAACCAACAATACCATCACATCACTTACAATTCTGGCCCTCGTTCCTTCAAGGACCTTCCTTTCCTCATCCTCTTTCTTCTCTTCCTCCTCTCCACCTTCGCCTTTGGCATCTTCTCCATCATCCATCGAAACAACAACTACCCCTCTCTCTCCTCCTTCACCTTCGACCCCACCACCTCCTCCTGCGTCCTAAACCCTTCTTCTAATTCTTCCTCCTCCGTCTCCACGTGGCTCTCCCTCCTTCAAACAACATCTTCATCGCCTTCTTCGAAATTGGTGAAGGCTCTCATATGGACCCTCGTCATCACCTTCGTCCTCAGCGTCCCCTTGTGTTGGGCTCTGCTTCTCTTACTCAAGCATTACACCAAACAGATTGTCTACGCTTCTATTCCATTCTTTATCGCCATCCCTATTTTCCTCAACGTGTATTGGTTCGTGGCCTGCACCCTCGGCGCGTCTTGCAGCAACGCGTTCCCCCTCGCGTACCGGGTTCTCGTGATGGTGTTCGTGTTCTTGGTGATTGGGATCATTGTGTGGATCTTGGTGGTTAATTGGCATCGCGTGGAGCTCACCGTGAGCATAATCGGGGTTGCTTCCCACGCGCTTTCGAGGAACATGGCTTTGTTCGGGGTCCTCCCTTGTTTGACCGTTGGGCTGGTGCTGTATTTCGTGCCAATCGTGGTTTTCATGGTGTTTGCGAGGTTTAATGGGAAGATTGTGGTGAAGAATTTGAAGCCTGGATATGCTTGTGAATGGAAGGAGGATTCTTGGGTGCCAGCTTATTATGCTCTGGCTATTCTCACCACGCTGTGGTCTGCGGCAGCTATGGTTGAAGCTCAAGTTTATGTCATCAGTGGGACTATTGCTAATTGGTATTTCTCCAAGGAACATCAAACTCCTAGGCGCAGTATTCGAACTCCTCTCAGGTCAACATTGTTGTTGTTGCCTTGCATTTGTTTGCTTATGTCATGTTTCACTCTGACTCGAGTGTTAAATTGATTAGTTTGACTTGAATTGTGTGCTTTGATATGATTTTAGTATATCCTGTGTTAGAGTGCTTAGTTTGAAATGTTTTCTTTGATTCCATTTTCAGTTATTATTTATGTCAATGACTCTTGCTGGTTGCTTTGTAATTTTCTTAGTTCAAGATTGCTGTTACCTGTGATGTGTCTTGTAGCTTTTGAATATAATATGGTAGTTCCCCTTAGTGTACTCTTTGATTGGCTGGCTGATGGGAGAACTGATGAAAAGAAATGTTCAATTGCGTTGAATGATTTCTTTTCATTTAGAAAGACATTAACTGTGGTTTTTGGCTTGCAGAAATGCTTTTGGTCCTTCTTCTGGCACGATATGTTTGTCGGGATTGCTTGTCTGTGTTGTTCGAATGGTGCGCTCTGCAGTTGATAGTGCAAGACAAGAGGATACTCCTGGGATAGTGAACCTTGTGTTGCAGTGCTGTGTAAATGCCTTACTGACGGCAGTTGATTTTCTTAACAAGTTTACCATAAACTTTGCTGCAATAACTGGTGAAGCCTACTGCTCTTCTGCAAGGATGACATATGAACTTCTAAGACGCAATCTTCTCTCTGCTGTTTTTGTGGAGACCATCTCATCTCGCATCCTGGCTGGAATTGTCTTTGTTTTTTCTGCATCATACACAATAGTGGTACGTGGTGTTAACATGACTCTTTTTAATCCTTGCACTTTGCATTAGAAACTTGCTGTGAATTGTAAGTTCTTGGCGTGGGCATTTCCTCTTGAAACATTAAATAATTTGTATAGTGATGAAAGTTTGGCTGGTGCGTAAAAAATGTATAAAATACTAAATAGTGAGATCCTACAAAGATTGTGAGAAGTACTAATTACTACCAATTTAAACTATTTGAGCAAGCAATTGATTTAGATGGAAATAATTGAAGACAGAATTGTAGGGAGTATTTAGAATGCAAGAATAAAAGCAACTTGGGTACAAAACTCTATCCTTGTCTACCTATGCAACTGAATTCAATTCAATGCTAGTCAAATCATGAAATTGGAGTTTGAACCTACAAAATTAGATTAAGCTTAATTCCTTGAGCCAAAACCTAGTATATTTCTAATTCCTTACACAATATCTAACTTGATTAAGCAATGAAATAAATTTTTTATAAAGAACTCACAAATTTGATGTCTATTCTTAGACACACCCAAACTTATGGCGAACAATTTAAATTATAGTCTAAGCCTGATGTTCCAATTACCACACAAACCTAAGATCAGTTTCTATAGCGAAAAACTAAAGAAACACCCAAGAGTGATGAGAAAGATGCACAAATTTCATGGAATAAACTTAGATAAATGAATTCAGATTACATAATGATTCAGTTTCTACCTTATTTAGCTTAGAGAGGCTAAGTTACACATGGAAAACAAAACAGAAGAACAAGAAAATAGAAGGGATAAAATGTGTTTGTGCTGCTAGATCCTTTCCCAAGGACTCCAAGGCTTGAAGAATGTTTTGGAACTCTTTGATCCTCTATTCCTGCATATGCCTTCTTTTGGTCCAAAGATTCAAAATAAACTCTTGACCTGCGACCTTCAGTGCCTAGTGTTGGTGCTGACTAGAAACTCTTTAGTCTGACCCTTGGTGCTGGCTTTGTAGCATTGGGCACTCCAGGATAGTATCTCACTGTCATTTCATTGCATGACACTTTAGAGGAAACAAATAATGCTGACTTTGTTGACCTTCAACTCCCAACACTGAATCACTGATGATCTAGTTCTCAATGCTATGTTATTTTTAGAGTTTTTTGCAAAAAATAAATAAATATAAAAATCATTAAAAACATGCAAATAATTTCTAAAAATATAAAATACTAAAATTTTACAATTAAGTGCTAAAATGTAAATATGAGAAGCTAAATTCCCTAATAATAAGGCCTAAAATTAGCTATAAATCTACATTAATTGTTAAGGTAGATTTATGATATAACTGTTGCACTTGTAACCAGTCGATGTTGACCATTTGTTTGACAACTTGCAACATTTCCTTCCATTAACATCTCTACATTTTCACTTGGTACCATAAATTGCAGCCAATTTATAGGTTAGAAGGAGTTTGCAGGAGGATTTAAGTCAGTTGAAACTTCATTTTCTTATAAAACTCCAGACTCCGGGCAAATAATATCTTAAAAATACTTTTGGGGATAAAAAATATGCCAGTTATTTGATGGACTTGGTTATTCTGTCTATTTAATACATTGTTTCTAGTTTGTTTTTCTGTAGTCATTATTTTCTGTTTCTTCTATCAAGGTTTGTCTTAATTGTTTATGTATGACCAGGCCTGTGTTATCTTAAAAGCTGGTACCAATCTTGGGTCTGATTCATATTTTGTGGCTGCGATGGCATGGGTGCTACTGATAGTAGTGCTGGGTTACCTCGTGCATGTGCTAGACAATGTAATTGACACAGTTTACATCTGCTATGCGATAGACCGGGATAGAGGAGAGGTTTGTAAACAAGATATCCATGAAGTTTACGTTCAATTACCCATTAGTAGAAGTCTCAGACAGTCTGTTACTACAAGAACTCTAGGTGTGTAAATAATTCTTGAGATACAAATGTTTTTGAATCCCGGGATTGCTATTTTATGGACAGTGTGGAGTTAGAATTGTCCGTGGCTGTGACTTGTGATCCTATTGTGCATACTCCTGAATATTTATTTAAAATTTGTTTTCTATTTTTTTTCTAAGGGTAACTTTTAGTTAATCTGAAAGTTGACTTCAGTTTTGTGTAACCTTAATGATGTATATTTTGTTTGGTGGATAGAGGCACAAGTTTACACTGTTAATCAGAGAGATTTGTTGGAGAACTAAGCACAAAATCTGTATTACTTTTGCAGTGCTTTCATTCTTATTTGTTTTGTGCATTGATTTGCTTTATTCCCCTTTAGGCGTTTGTATACTATTGTCTTAGTCTTGAAGCCGTGTAAAATAGTAAAAGCTACAATTCCAAGTATGAAGTATCTATCTGTTTCTTCTTCCTTTAAAAATACTTGTTTGTTTTAGACATGTAAAAATGGGTTGGGCGCCAACTCCATCAGTCCTTGTTCATTGAAAATGATTCTGGTTTTTGATTAAAAGAACCCTTTGAAAACGATTGGGACCGACCTAATGCATATTTGGAGACCCGTTCAACTGCCTCCAAAATTACGTTTGAGGCAAAAAGTAACGAAGGAGTTGCTTCCAGCAACTTACATTTATCACAAAAGAACATTTCAAACATATATGGCTATCTCAGGCATAAAATTTGGGTCATTTCCTTTTAGAATGCGTGGATAAATAACTGAATTAAAGCTTTTTTTAAATAATTTTTTTGGTCAAATTTAATCATGGGATTTGTTGTAATAAGGTAAAAAAGATATTTTTTGATAAGTTATATTAAGTTAATTAAAATAAGTTGAAAAAAGCTTATGAGAATTATAAGTTAATTTAAAATATTTCTTAAAAAAAAAAACAAAGCAAACACATTCTTAGTGGGTGGACCTGATAAAAGGAAGATGGACTGAGATAATTAAGGGCACCGGCATTGTCAGGTTTATTTGGTGCTCTATCACTATCAGGTCAGTTGTCTCTTTTTTTGGAGGAGAAATTCTAATACTACATATTGGAAGACCAATGTCCAATACTCAAGGTAGTTTTGGAGCTACTCAAAACTGTTTTATTTTTAAATAATTTTTTTTGAAAGGCTTATATATTATGCCTGTCTCGAGTTATATTTTTAGTGAGTAATGCTTACTCGTAGAGTATATAAGAACTTATTCAGTTTGCGAAAATGTATTTTTTTTATAAATAATTACAAAAATGTTACTTTACTTTTACATTTATTTATATCCAACGATTTGTACAAAATAATGAAAATAAAAATTCTGTACATTTTTTTAAATGAACAAAATAAAAAATGTCATATTTATAGTAATTTATGAAACTAGATTTTTTATATAAAAAAAAAAACAAACTTGACAATTTCTCCTTGTGGAGAGGTGTGATTCAGTGTACATGTTAATTGGTCCAATATATACTCTTGCTGGAAGCATTTTGTATATAATAACTGAACGTCAATAACGCATTTTCATCTCACTAAGTGTATGTTTGCATGCATGTCAGGAGGGCTGTTTTTTTTATTCTCTTTTTTTAAATAACAAATTATTTTTTCTTTATTTTGTGTCTCAGAATTTAAGAATGGAAATTGGAATTTTATAAATAATTTTAAACCCTTCATTCCTTTTACAATATTCTGCTATTAACAGCTCGGATCCCCTCCCGCACAATATCCTTTTACCTATATTAGTTGATAGTCTCTTTGCTTTTGTATTGAAAATGAAATCAAATTAATATGATGAAAAAGAAAGAAATTTTTTGTGGGTTTAGCAAATTAACTGGGTTTCAGTTTGCAATTCCAAAAGGCAAAAGTTATTTGTTTCTTGGATCCCATCACGTTAAAGCTGGCACTGGCAGAGTGGCAGTGGTATGCAGTGACAATTATTTATGAGTCTCTTGCGCTGCTCCTTCCTCGCTCAGTTAAATTGCCTATCAAGAAAAAGCCACATTATTCAAAATCTCGGAAAGATATAATATACTGTTTTTTTAGCAACGATGACTTAATTCTCTGCATAAAGTTTGACATGTTTCAGAAGCAGTAGCAATTCCAAAACTTTATATTTAGTTACAAAGTTTAATTTCATATGTAAACTATTTTACTAGCAGTTTGATAGGTTATATATATTACTCCACAAAAAGTTTGTCTTTGCTTGGCAGGTTGGTAAAGGAATATGATCAGATAAACTGATAACACAATCATAACGTACCCTTTAGCCAGATCCCTAACGATACAGAAGTTGAGCAAACCCAAGAGGCCAAGACTGCAGTTGCAGATCAAGCAACATAATATGTTGAATCAAAACATGCATCTTCCCTCTCATACTCTTTTGAATGAGCATGAGCATAGGTCAGAACTCACCTAACTGATAGGGTCTTGACTTTTGAGGAAGCATTTTTCGAACACATAATGTGCTGTGAGGAGTAGCCAATAAAGAAAACCTGCATGTTCTGTTGTCTTCCATTATCATTTTCTTTAACTGTAGTGGAGTTGCAATTTTTTTTTGGATCTATATATAGTAACTGTGTACGTAGTTATATGGCCTAAATATGTTGAGTTGATGAAGCTTTATAATTTTCAATGGTAATTAGTTAACTCAAAAGGAGCGGAGCCTATGATTTTAACAAATTAAGGCCTCAAGATAATTGAGACTCAAACTATGTTTAGATAAATAAGCTAGGAATGAAATGAAATACTACAGTTCAATAATCATTTTATGGATATTTTATATCGGAATGAAAAAAACAAACAGACGGGTGTTGTCTAGCTAGGTGAAGAAAATGATTGATATTAAGTGGAAGAATGATAATCATTTGATGACGAGTACACTTCAATGGATAAAAGAGATAGAAATAAAAGGAAGAAAGGAAATCAATGGATAAAAGAGATAGATGTAAAAATTAGAATTTTTTAGTTATTATATTATAGGTCTAAATTATTCACCGACTTTTGTTAATAACGTTTGAAGTAATCATCGACAAAAAAAAAAAAAACTTCGTAGTTTATATATATAGTCCGTGCATGCCCCCTTAAGTTGGCCTTACTTGGTACACCACTTCTTCTATCATAGGATATAATTTTCCATATACAATTATAAGCGGGCCAATCTGGTTTTGCAAGGAATCCAAAGATGTAACTCTATAGCATGTAGTTACTTAAAAGACAGAAAATAAATTTATTCAGATGTGTTAAGCACTTAAGCTATACAAACTGCTGTCTGTCTGATCTTGTAGATTAGATCATGAGAATGGAGATGATTTATTCTGAATCAGAATGTACTAAGCAGCATAGCACATGATATGTATGTTGTCTCTTCCTTTAGTTTGCCAAATATAAGTTTATTTCAGTTCTAGGAGTAAAGAATGATCATAAGGAGTCTAGAGTTAGAATCTGATCAACGCCTAATGTTGACGAGCCAAATAAACATGAATCAGAATAAGGTCCAACAAGATAAAGTTAGCCTAAATTATTTGCTGTTTTGTTGTCAAATTGATGGATCAGGATTAGATTATTATACACCACAAGAGTGAGTACTTCCATGCAGAAGAAGCTCCTTCTAATATTAAAGTAGCTGATTCTAGTGGCCTACCCCTCTACCTCAAAGAAGTTAGATATCATGCATGACCATTCTATAATCAACAATTAATTAATTTGAGTAAAACTAAATCTTGGGATTGTGTTGATAGGAACAAGTGAATCATGCCACCTCAACTTGTGGGCCTAATCAGAGTTTATTAAGTCAAGGAGAGGGCCCTTGGTTCGATAAACATGCCTCCCAGTTAACCTGCATAAATTATCTTGCTGGATATATCACTGGATTTTAGTGTTTGTAATCTCCATTTATCCTCTTTCTCTATGAGCTAGAGCAATGCATGTGGGAAAATATAGCATGGTGACACAAAGAACTGAATGTGTGACTGTGATATTGAATCAGAATTATATAATTTAAAATTAAACAAAATCTGAGTCACTGCATATGTCAGAATTTCTATCGCTATCTCAATATCAACTAAATGATATGGCATTGGTTGCGGTATTAACTCTATTGGCTTCATTTTCATAGACAAATGCATGGGAAAACTTTAGCCCTTGGGGAGTGAAATCTCGAAGTTGAGAAGAATATAAAAACAAACGGATGATAACCAAGTTCAAGTTGGCAAGGGAACTGAACTGTGATTGGCAAAACGTACGTACATACACGCACAGTTTTACGAAGAGATAACTTTTTTATTGTAGTTTTTTTTTTCCCACCTTCTTATCTGCTTTGCTTTTACGCAAAGACTATTTTCAGAAACAAAAAGTGTAATGTAATGTGTGGGTGTGATCCGAGATAAACAGGACCATGGTCAGTCTATACTGCAAACAAATATTTGTGTGTTAAAATACATTGAATCGGTGGGTGTATTTGTTTGTCGGGAAAAGTATATTTAATCCATATCTAGCTTACTAAAAAACAAGGAATTCATCGTTATATAATATATGTTAACTTTCTCTTCTATTTCATTTTCGGATTACTATTATAATATACTTACTTTCTTTTACATTATAATTAAATTGAACTTGAATTTAACTTTTTCTTATAA
Organism: Glycine max; assembly: GCF_000004515.6. Taxonomy (NCBI): domain Eukaryota; kingdom Viridiplantae; phylum Streptophyta; class Magnoliopsida; order Fabales; family Fabaceae; genus Glycine; species Glycine max. The sequence continues at coordinate 8,117,271 of NC_038247.2, forward strand.
AATTAACTTGTAAAAAGAAAATTATTATTTATTTATATCCTTTAATTTGATTATATCATTAGATGAGAATTATTATTTATTTATATATTTTAATTTATCCTTCTCCAATTCAACATCTTAAACATGAAATTGGTTAGACATGACATTTACAACTTATGTGATAGTAAGAATCCCATAAACCAAATAACTATGGACAGAATCACTAATGGTATCATACTAAAATATCAGGATTAGTGTGCATGATAAAAGAATAAAAAATTATTTAAAATGTTATATATATATATATATATATATATATATATATATATATATAAATGCATTTCCCCTTATTTTTATTACTAAAAAATTTGCTGAATATGCTATTCTGGTCCTTTGCTTAGTTGTTTATTTTCATTCTAGCTAGTTGTGGATCGAAATTTTTACAGTTGTCCTTTTCATTCCTTATAACTATTTCCATATAGAACTTAGCTACTACCCACTCATGCAATCTAGAATATGGACACAACACATCATACCTTTATATATGAGGGAAACCAATTAATACCGTGACCAATTTGGGTTAAGTCCATCTATTATTTCTTTATTTTGCTTTTGTTGTCACTTTGTATTACAACTTTTGCGCTCGTCGTTGTCACCAGACTTCGAATGGGTTACCATGAAATAAATGTCAGTATCCTATGTACGTTAATGGTTTTTTTAGTCGTCCACAATTATATTCCCACAAGTATTTTTCTTTAGAGATAATATATTGTTTAAGTTTTTTTTTGTTTTTTTTAATATTGTTTGTTATATTACCAGACACTAAAATATAATCATCTTTTCTTTTTCATTGGCATATAAGTATCTTTCTTAATAGAATTTGAATTTGCTTCATTAGTTTCTCAATCATTAATTTTACTATAATTTACTGAAATTTAAGAGGTTTAATTACATGTTTTATCATTCAAATTTTTTATTTTGCAAATTTTACTATCAAAGTCAAACTTTTGTTTTCAAGAATTGTATTATTATACTATTTAATTTTCTCAAATATTATCATTGCATTATTCAATTTTCTCGAATTTGACTATAAAAATGACTTATGAAAAATAATGAAATTCGGGGAATATCTATTATTAAGAAAGGAAAGTAATTAAAAAGAGACAAAAATCATATCCCTTTTAAAGAAGAAAGTATAAATGATTTTTACTTTTTATATTTAAGATATTAAAAGTTTTAATTTTCACATTTAGTGCTTTATATTTTAAGTAGTTTTAAAAAGGTTAACAAGTTTTATCAAAAGCTCTTTTATTTAAGATATTAAAAGTTTTATTATAGATTTTATTAAATATTAAATTCTTATGTTTTAATTTAATATTTTTAAATAATTAGAAGAAGTGCGAAAAAGGCTCTTTAAGATAATTCATGAACAAATAAGGGCGCATTTATTTTTAAATTATTTAACGAGTTGAAAACATAATATACTTTAAGATAATTAATAGTCCCTCTTAATATAAGACACTATTTAACATATCTTGATGATCGTTTTTATAAAATATTTTATAATTTCTATAAAAAAATTATTATCTGCCTTTATTAAGATTTTGAGTATTTGTTTTTCGTTGTGCATTTTTTGTGAGCTTTTGTTGTTCATTAACAAGGAAAATTTGATAAGTCATTAATTCTCTTTTAAAAAAAAATAGTAATATTTATTGATAGTGATGCATAATTTAATATGTTCACTTCACTCACAAGTTAGTATGTTTAATGAGGGTAAAATTATGTTATAAGTGTCTTATATTTAGATATAGAGGGAGTAATAAATATGTCTTTAATTACTTTCTCATTTAAAAAGAGATTTATTTAGTAATAATCCTCTTCTTCTTCTAAGTATACAATGTAATTATATACTCAAAATTTGAATTTAAAATATCCTCAATTAAGTTGAAATAATCTTTTGTAAGTTAATTTACATACTCAATAATGAAAAATGCATTAATAACATTTGTAAGTGAAATATTTTAATTTTAATTTTCTTAACCAATATGTTTAGTACTTTTCAATTAATGTGGGTCCTTGTTTTAATTGTCACTTATTATGGTAATTAATTTATTTTTTCTATTGTGGAAAATGTACAAGTGTTAATCAATAACTGTTTGATTTGAGTAAATAAAAAAAAAACTCTGATGAATAGTAAAATTCATTTGTACAATAGACTTAAATTATAATCTTAAATTTGAATCCTAAATATAATTAGTTACATATTTTAAGGTAAAGTGTGGTTGTTTGTAATAATTTTATATCTGAGAGAACTAATTAAAAAATAGTTGAAAATATCAACTTATAAATATTTTATAAAATTAGTTTTTGAAGTAACTCAAAAGTGTAAAATAAGAAAAAAAGCATAATTTATTTAAAAAGAATAATAAAGAAATTGAATAAATATATTAATGATAAAAATTAAAAATTAAAAGTTAAAAAGTCATATTTTAAAAATGTTATTTCAATTAATATTTTAAAAAATGATATAAGCTACTAAAAAAACTTATTTTTTAAACCATCAACAAATTTTTCAACTAGTAAAAAAAATTATGAAACTGATTAAAATGTTTTGTTCAACACAATCAAATATTTTTATTACAATTTAGATAACAAATATTTTTCTTTTTTAAGTTCCTTAACCAATGTCAATGGAGGATTATTACCAATTGGTTGAATTTAATATAAAATTAATAATACATTAAATTCTTTTAAAAAATTATGAACATTAATGAATTAAGTTTTAATTACTAAACAACATTTATTTTAATTTTTTATGTTATCAAATGAATATAATTAATACGATGTTTTATTTATTAAATGTAGAATAGAATTGAATAGGATAAAATTGTAAATAAGATGAAATAGCAATGGCAATCTGAAGGAGCCCCTGCTTATATATAGAGCCAAGTCCCACTCTTCCTTCAAATTCTCGTCAACCTTCCACACTTAATAGGAAAAGAAAAAAAAAAAAAAAAAGTAAGCCCAGCTTTGTTCTGCTTCAATTCTCTAACAATGGCGATGGCTTTCAAAATGGTACTTACTGCTCCACTGCATCTGCATCTGTAACCTCTTTTTTTTATTCTACTTGTGATATATATTTCACAAAAGTGAATCGATTTAATTTGTTGTGTGTATATATGATGTTATGGTGATGAATGAACACTTAATAGGCGACTACTGGGATGTGGGTTACGGATGAGTGCAAGAACTCATTCATGGAAATGAAGTGGAAGAAGGTGCACAGATACATAGTCTTCAAGATCGATGAGAAGTCAAGGCTTGTCACCGTTGATAAGGTCGGTGGTCCCGGCGAGAGCTATGGTGATCTCGCTGCCTCCTTGCCCGACGATGATTGCAGATATGCTGTTTTCGACTTTGATTTTGTCACCGTTGATAACTGCCGCAAGAGCAAGATCTTCTTCATTGCATGGTATATATTATTCATATATATGTCATGACCATAAGTCCATAAACATGGTTATTAACGTTTGACTCTAATACTGATAATGTTATGGAAAAATGACCCCCTACCCAAAAGGGTAATTTTAGTTCTTTTTTGGGTACAAATAAAATAATGCAATTGTCGTGTGAATTTAATATATGATGATTTATGGCAATTAAGGCATTATATTTTAGTTTTTGTTTTTTACGAAAAAATTCAGGTCTCCAACAGCATCAAGGATAAGAGCAAAGATGCTCTACGCAACATCGAAGGATGGGCTGAGAAGAGCTCTGGATGGAATAAGCTATGAAGTTCAGGCCACTGATCCAACCGAGATGGGATTCGATGTAATTCAAGACAGAGCCAAATAGATGGATGCCCCCTTTTTTTAAAGTGGGAATCCAACTCCTTATTTATGTGCTGAGCTAATCAATTAATCTGTCAATCTTACTCTCTCTCTCTCTTTATTTGCTATATATAAATTAAGTAACCATATATAGTCCAATGACTGTATGACATGTGCTATCTCTTCTTCTTTCTTGTTTTTATGCTAGTTTAATTGTGTTTGATGTAAGTGGGGCATCTAATCTTCAATCCTTACTCATAATAATAAGTTATGTGTAATATATGACTGTCGGCTGTATGATAAGTTAAGGGCAACAAACTTTGGTTGCAATCTCTTTAATGATGAAAAAATGTTGAAAAGAATGGATTAGCTCAACTTTTCCCACGGAAAGTTGATGCGTTACCATATTCATAAATGATGCTTTTGCATTCTACATTAATACTTTGCTTAACGATCGTAGTTTGCTAACTTGGGCTGGGTAGTTTTGTTCAATGGCGGCATTCCGAAGGCACTTGCCAACAATGCTTGGTTCATGGATTTGTACAAAACCAGCAATGGAAAATCAGAAACAGCGGTAACTAGGATCTAAGACGACATCAAAATAAATTAGACAATACAGGACCTTTTGCAAGTCAAAAGTATTTTTATACTTTTCTAACACTTTTGGGTACAGAAAAAGAGAGAATAGCAAGTGATCCACAAATATTTTAATTTGAAAGTAAATCTAATGATTAAAAAAACTAATATTTTACATATAATTAATTGTAATAATATAAACAACTGACTGCAATGTTACCTAGAGGCTAAACTATCCTCTTTCACACTGTTTCATTCCTTGATTCGGTATTTTCTTTTGACTTTTTCTTTTCTTCTTTATCTTTTAGACGGCCAACAAAATGCACGATCAATGTGAAATTTCTTGTCTTCATGACAACATGTTCAAGGGACTTTTGTATGCTTTCACTCTAAATTTCTCGTACTAAAACGCTTGAAAGTTACAAATAAGTTAGCAAGTCTATCAAGATGGGGATAGGCATAAATAAACGTGTTGAAAGATTGAAATACCTTGTTAAATATTCCAATATTTGAAGTTGTCATTTTCAATATCACATTAGTAAGCAAATGGATATACATGCATGAGATGTCAACAAATATGAAAATATTTAGAGTGTTGAATAAATTGCATTTTGCTCTCTTATAGTTACACTCTTTTTTAACTTATTTTCTTATACTTTTTTTTACTAATAAACTCTTTATTATAATTACGGGTAACAATGCACAGTTTATAAGCTTAGAACCGCAGTTAAATCAAATAATATATGGTTCATACAATCATACCTTGTATGCATATTTGATCTCACTTTCTTCACTCAGAATGAAAATTGAAGCCTGAATTGGATTCAGACACATTTGTATACGACTCTGAGCAATTTCCAAAAAAACAGAAACAAGGAAACAAAGGTTACGCAGGTAAGTAGTCTTTGTCGGTTAAGCCAAATTAATTACGTAAATGGATTGACTTGTCCCGAATTGGGCAGTTATAGTGGGTAGATCGAGCTGGGCCGGGCTTTACCTGGGCACTTTTATTCCCCGTGTCGTTTTCGTGTTGCTGTGGACACACCATTTCGTCTTTTTATACAACCCCACCTCAACTACTCACTCTCCTTTTGTTTTTCTTTTTTTTCTTTGCTAATTATTCTTACACAATTATGCTATTATCGCATGCCTTTTTAATCATTTGTTGAGCAATAAAATTAAATGATTACTTTTTCCTTATGATCTAATACTTGAATATATTAAAATATTTCAAATAATAAAAAAAAGGTATGAAGTCAAATGATCCTACCCTCTGTGTATAAAAGCTGCCGAGGAGGGGAAGTGTTGCTTGCGATTGGCATCAAGGCAACGTAACAAGCTAAAACCTGGAAGAAGAACATTGATGGACAATATCTCTCTCTTTGTCACTTAGCAGTTCTTGACACTGCAGTTAGTTATTCAGAAAGATTGTTCTCGCATGCAATAATATAATGTGATGTGCTTACTGGTTAATGATTTGTACACAAAATTTCTGCATGATATTTGGCAACAACTAAAAAAACCTTCGAATTCGTCTAGCCCAACCAATGGCTATATATCCATCGCCTCTTGCAATTCACTTGTAGCTAGGGAAACAACATTAAAGCATTCCTTTATCTCTCACTATTTTAGAAATGAACTGAGCATGCATATGGCAATTCCAAAAACTGATTTAGAGACAAATCATAATTATAAGGAGTATTCTAATAATATTCTTAACCAACCAGGGACATTTTAGCATTTAATTAACTTTAGACCATCCCAACTACCAGCAATGAATGCATACCAGTCAACATATACATATCCTTCCTAAAACCTATGCGGCTATGTCTCATTCCTCGATGCTAAATAGCAAAAATACATCATTTATTTTTTCTTTGCTACTAGTTGATTCCAGAAGGTTAAAACAGCATTCTATTATCTTAAAATATTAGGGTCGTCACGATAATTTCTGAAAGTAAGAAAGTTAAAAAAAAAACCCTCTGAAAATACAATTTACCGATCACTTTATTTCAAAATTCAAAAGTTCATGTAAATTAAGTATTAATATTAATATATGTTTAAAATTTAAAATAATAAATTCAATAAAAAAAATAACAATAAGTATTTATAGACTTATTTAATATCCTAAAAACTTATCTTATATTTTCTTAATTTCAGGGCTAACGTATTTCAGGATCAAAATGATATTTGCCCATTTCACATATAAGTGATATTGTAGCATTCGGAGAGAATTTATTCAAACTTGTTTTATGTTAAAAATTGGCAAAATTACAAATTTGGGCTCCCCTACTTGTCTCAAAATTATAAATTTTTCCCCCTATAATTTAATTCATGAATTTAGTCCCTCATTTTTTTGTAATTCTGTTATTTTAGTTCATAATCTTGAAATTGGAAGTTAAGTTTTAATTGTTTGTCTTGACCGTCACATGTCACATTTTTATTGGATGTTGATCGTCACGGGTCGTGCTTTTATTGGAGATTGACCTTAATTAGGTGCACAAAATTAACGTTCAATAAAAACGCAACATGTGATGATCAACATCCAATAAATAAAAGTGTAATACATACCGTCAAGACAAGCAATTAATATTCAACGTTCAATTTCGAAGTTGAGGACTCAAATAACAGGATTGCAAAAAATTGAAGGACTAAATTTGTGAATTAAATTATAAGAAGACCAAAATCAAATTTGAGGCAAATAGAGGATCAAACTTACAATTTTGCCTTAAAAATTTTTAGTGTACTTAGTATCTAGTATGCACTAGCCTTGTTAAGGGATAATACATGGACCGCAACCTGAAGCCTTCGTCATGGCAAGTTACTTTCAAATTGTAAGTGGATTAAAGTTGATCATACTAAAGAATGTTGTTAGACTATAAGTATGAGAAGAAATCTCATATGAGATAAAATTGAAGAAGTTAAATATTATATATAAAACTCATAAACTTAAATCTTAATGTTTTAAATGAAAATGTGACATCAAATTAACGTATATTGTTCAACCAAACCATACCTCTCTTATTTAGGAAAGTATAAGAAATGAGTTTTCGGATGAAACAAATTCTAAAACAATGTTTCATCAACTAATTCAGGAACATGCAACCTCAATATCTAAATTCTACGCATGTATTAAAACAATTTATGTATATAATAATATTTATTTAAAAACAAATAGTAGAGCAAATAAGACACAAACAATCATCAGAATAATATAGGAAAGATCTTTTTTATAATGAATGTTTTGAAAATTATTGCAAAATGTATTAATTATTTTTATAAAAAATACAAATTATTGTAAGAATATTGATTGAAAACTTGAATTTATATATATATATATATATATATATATATATACACACATTTTTTTAAAATATACATACAAAATTACAAGCCATTACATTTCCCATTCATGTTCTTGATTTTTCTTCAATATCTTGTAAGATTTAGATGTCTTAAGCGCAAACTATCATTGATTAATATAGAATTGTTTGTTTGAACAATTCTTTTCGCAAGTGTTTTTTATTATGAAAAGATAGTTATTATAAATCATATTTTACGTTGTTAAAAAACATCATACTTTACATTATACAAGTTATCAATGTGAAACTACATGGTAGCTTGAGCCACGTAGAACTGTCTAGCACAGGTTTGTCACGTGACAGGTGCCTCTTCTATTTACTATATAAAATAAGATAAGATGCATCTAACTCAAGAAAATTATAATGGGAACCACATGATAATTATCTTAAATTAGTGAAGGGTTCGGTTTTAATGCAAAGTAACCAATTTAATGCACATGAGACGACACTGCTTTATCAAGTATTCTAGTTGGAGAGCCTGCACTTCACTACAATCTGAAGCCTGCAGAGGCACGTGTGCGGTATGCCCAAGTTAGCAACTAAGTACACAACACACTCCATCGCTTCTTAACCTGCAGCTCCAACTTAGCAGTATCCCCTCTTATTCTTCATCTGCTCTGAAGAGATCATGGGATAAAAGTCAATTCATATCAAACCATTCATCTTAAACCAGCCCAAAAAAGTGTGTTCATACTAAGAAAAGAAAATTACTTTCATTACCACTACTGCTTCTTCAAAGATGACTACGTCTTTTCAGATGAAGATGACAACATATACTGCGGGCTAGTGCTTGGGGACATGGACATAATATTTTCTGAGTTTAGTTGCCTTGTTGTATTTAAGCCAGAGAGGTCTATAAATCCTTTTTCAGGTAATTAAAATTCTCAAGCACGTGCTTGTTTAAACGAAGATAGTTGTAAAATAAAATCTACAAATTTATGACAAATTTAAGAATAAGAATAACAATATAAATATAGAAACTGTCTATACGGTTTCATTTTCAACAACTAACCGGATTTGGAGGAAGTTCACTCGATCTCATCATAGAAAATGACTCCTGCGTTGTAATTAAATTCCAGCCCTTTCTTTCCCTTGCTCATGTCCAAACAAAGATCTTTAAATCGAAAATAAGGCAAAAAATTTCTGGTTCTCCTCGCATCTTGGATATGTTTTTGCATATTCAACAGCAGCCATGATAACTTTCTTGGCACTGTCATCATCAAAGTTTATTTCTCCTGCTACAGTTTCTTGCATTTTCATTTGGCTCTAACAGAAAATACAAAAAAAAAAAATTGAAAGACAATAATCACAGCAATAAACATATATTAAAAATTTAGAATAAGATATATAATTGCTCTATAAATTATACTTCTGTTTTTGCCCAGTAGACAGTAGCAGACTTGTGGATGAATGTTAGCAGGTCTAACAGTGGAAAGACAGGAACCAGAACCAGTATTCTGATCTGAAGAAATTTGATTATAAACACCCAGATCATGAGTTAGAGGAGTAGAAATATCTGTGGATTCATTAGAAGAGCCAGACTCATGACTTGGAACTTCAACTGAGGAAGCAGTAGGAAAATTCTGGTATATATCTGTAATATAGAGGATCTTATTCTGGTTATCTCATGTTTTCCTTGATGTATTATGATGTGAATGGTAATTCTGAGTTTGAGGACAGAGAAACCTTCAAAGAAAATAACAGAGAAGGGGGAAATTGGACTCATTCAACATCCTCATTCCTGTAGCAATTGCTGAAAGAATTCATAACAATAGGGAGAAGTTGTAAATCTCTGTTTATTATGGATAAAAAAATGTATTAGGTAGCTATTACAATACTGAATCTTCTCTATAAATAGAGAGATAAGCAACACAGCTGTTTATTAACAGAAAATTAACGAAGAATACTCCAATAATTGCAAAGCTAAATAGTAGTCTCATGAGCCGCATGCCTATTGCTCAATTGAATACCATTAACAGAATTACAGCATACAGATTCAAGAAGCTATGAGTCATCACTATAATTCCCTATTTGTAATAAACATAATCAGAACACCTATTAGGCTTAACATTGGTTCTTTTGAGCCTATTAACTTGGGCTTCATCCTCTTGGGTCATATCAGGCCATTCAGATACAACGTGTACCTCTGAATTGGCACTTTTGATTGATGCTTATGAATAAAATTATATTTTTTCCTTGTTCAAAAAAAAAACTAAGCAGTAGGAATATTCTGAGGTTGAACAGGACCAGACTCATGAGTTTGGACTTGAGCAGAAGAATCAGTCTGAATGTTTGAAGTAGAATTAGAATTGGGTTGAGGAGAAGAAAAATTGGAATTGGATGTGACACGAGGGACACAATTGGAGACAGGAGACGAAACAGACTCTGTGGAAGAGTTAAGCTGAGGTCTGAGAAGGAAACAGTTGAGGATGTGGAAAAAGATTTTCATTGAAGACAACATCTTTTGATATGAAAATTAGACCTGAAGGTGACAAGCATTTATAACCTTTGTGACTAGGCGAATAACTCAGGAAAACACATTCTATGGATCTAAATGCAGCTTGGGAGAATGATAAGGTCTACGAAACAGATAGCATGAACAACCAAACACCTGCTGCTATGAAGAAAGTGTTATATAAGGTAACAAGCATTTATAACCTTTGCGACTAGATGAATAACCCAGGAAAGAAGTCAGAGTTTATCAGATTGAGTTGAATGAATAATACACAAAGAAAGAAGTCACAGTAAATTACACTTACATGAACCAGATTATCCTCCTCCTTGAATTCAAACTCCTAACAAACATGCAAAAGATGTTACCTTTTAAAAACATCAAAAATAAGGGAAAGTCCATGAACGCATTGAACAAATTGAATTGAAACATCATCTCACCCTATTGAAGGATGCATTCTGCCGATCTTCCATATCTCTTCTGCGTTTTTTACTGGTTGAAGGTTGCTCGAGTACAAGTATGAACAACTGACTCTGAACAAAGAGACAATGTTTAAGGTCACAAATTCACACACAATAATGGTTTCAAAAGAGAATAAAGGAATGTTGCAGGTTAACCTTTTCTCAAGAGAAAATAAATGCATTTTCTGTGTAAATGTCAATGCCTTGACTTCAACTACAGAAGTCGAAGTGAGAATATCAAGAAGGCAGCCAGAAGTGACTACTGAACCTACCCTCAAAGAGGTGAATGCTGCAATAAATATTCTCTCTGCCATTTGCAGATTCATTTTCGAGTTAGACTGATGACAATTAACATTTGGATAAGTCATAACAATTAACGTTTGGATCGGATCTGTTAGACTGATAACAATCAAGTAAGTAACTTAGCTTACAATGAAGGAATGGTTTTAAATTTTATTGGCAATTCTGAGGTTGAAACAAAGGCAAAGTAAATCAAACAATACTGTACTTCAAAAAGAGTGACATCTGTACTAAGCTCTAAGGCCATGTTGACTAAACCAAGCATATTCTAGTCCATGGCATCATCATCATATCATCTCCATTAATTTACATAACCAAGTCCATAATATCATAAATCATAATCATACCATTACCACAATATCCCAATTCCATTACTTTTAAAAAATCAATCCAAACTTTAAAATTAATTAGCTTAAGATGTACAAATCCTTTTGAAAAGAGCTTTATATGTTTTTCCACATGATAAAACCATTTTTTATGTCCAAAAATGCTAATAACAGATCCTACATGCTCAAATTGCCAAAACAGTCCCTCCAGATGCTTAAATCCTTCTAAACTTATTTCAAACATTCCCAAGGCTACACAAATCCAATTTTTGTCAAACTTGATATGCATTTTTAAAGTCAAAATCAACCAATTCTCAGACCAAATTTATATTTTGTGCAAAAGAGAAAATGCATAATTTTTAAAAGCCAAAACTTGATTTTGTGATATCTACAGCTAGACAACTCCAAATCCGTTGAATCTTATGTCTAACCCAAGTTTTTGGGGGTCAAGGAATCCATTTCTACAATTAATTTCAGCAAAAACAGTTCACAACAGCCATTTCTCAGCAAGTCAGAAAGTACAAAATTTTAACACATGTTCTAGCAAACAAAAATATTGAGACAAAGGTTCATCCAAACCACATAACAAGCATTCAAAGAGGCAAAGAACTCCCCCATACCTCTTAAAGTATTATAAAACTGAATATTAAACTAGTGTAAGATATGATAGCTAAAATTAATACTAATATAACGGTAAAAAAAAGTTTGGTATTTGAGTCTATTTTTTAAATTGTGATCACTAATACAATTTAAATGAAAAGGACTTAAAAAGCTTGTATATCTAAAAATTAAATTTAAAAATAATAATTAAAGTAAATGTAAACTCCATGTATAAGTATAAAATTATGTTTAGCACTTTAACCATTACAAATATGTTTGGGGCATTACTTTAACTTTAGCAACTATTATAGTCCAAGTGTGTTTGGTATGTGGGGCTCATCTCTCCAGTAATTACGCCAATGAAGGATATATAATAGGTTTGATAGTAAAAAGAGGTCTTTTTATTTTTTTTCCTTTCATTAAATCTGTCTTTTTTATTTTTTAATTTATTATTGAAGTTCTTCTATTTTCTAAAATAGTTCCCGGAAAAAAAAATTGAACAATGACCATTAATTTATTTTATGCGTCTCACGTTTTGATAATGGAAAGAATAGGAATTTTAGGTAGATGAAATTTCCATCTTGGGATTGAGATAATTATTATTTACTTAATTATTGATGAGATAAATTGAAAATAACATAAATAATTAATTACTTTAATTATCAATGATAATATTTTTTAAACATATAAATATCTTTAAAATGACTAATTATATATGAACAATTCACCGTCAACATTCTAAACCAACAATTAAGGTTTAATTTTTTCTATTCAGACTATAATGAATTTTAAAAAATAAAAAAACTAATTTAATAAAATGAAAAAAAAAATAGACACTCTTCACATCTAAACTAGTTGTGAAAGAGTACGCACTAACACCAACGTCTGACAAAATTCACTTTCCAGCTCAAAGGAAAATTAAAGAAAAGAAAAGAAAAAGAACAAGTATGTGTCGGACCAGACCACTCTTTGGGCCGTGAATGACTGAAATCATCAAATGTCCATCCACGCACAAATGTTTGTGTGTAACACAATCTCTACCGTTCATCTCATTTCATGATGGCCCATCCAATGAAGCTGCACCGTCCGATAGAGGGTCATGGGGACACTATCTTACTGTCTTTTGCCTAGTTAAAATAGGGGACACAGATAAAGATTGTGCAATAAAAAAACCCTAACAGCGTATTGTTTTCCACGCGCCTTTCATGCAAGTAGAGTAACTATCCTCTTTTTCGTTCCTCGCAAGGCCCCAACATGTTCTGCAAATTGAAAGCGTTCAAGGTGTTCTTCTTAAATAAAAATGTATCGTAAATTGTAGTTGCATACAATGCAAGATGATGGATTTGGAAACATCCTCCGTCTTAGATGCTCTCACTACCTACATGTTGTTTCCTTATGTTGTTCTAACTTGAAAGACAATATAATTTCACATTGCATATAATTTATAGTATTCATTCATTATTTAGTGAGAAAAAAAAATAGTAAACCAAAGTGTAATAGTGATATAAGTATTGCAATTGAGCTTCGCTTAAATTGGCATTAACCATGATGATCTTCTCATCAAATTTTTTTTGTCACTTGCTTTCATTCAAGTTTTTTGCTTTATTTTGCTGACTGTCTTTTTTTATAAGTATTAATAAATTCATGTGGCCAATATAAATGACAAAAGAATACCAAATAAACAGTATCTTCAGCTTTGCTAATTTCTGTCGGTTGATGGAAAAATAATATTAAAAAACATGTCTGTGGGTAGTGTTGTTACTATGGACTTTTGTTTTTGGGGTAAAGTCCCTATGAATTTGCATTGTATACAATTCGTCACCACTTTGAATGTGATATCTGTTTTCGCTAGTTGGATAGATTTTATTTGTCTTTCGCTTCTTTATACATATATATATATATATATATATATATATATATATATATATATATATTCTTTGAAGTTTGAATTATAGTGAAAATTAGTAACTATCTTGAATTAACTATAACTATTATTGGTATTTTACTTTGCAACACAGTAATACAATAAAACAAGGGTTTAAACTTTAAAGTTTAAACTTCAATGTTTCAATGATAAATGCTATATTTTTATGAATGGATAAAATATTTATTGGTGAGACTCACAATTAGCATGTATAAAAATAAATACATGGATTCTCTTGAATGTTAGGAGAAGATAACTCATGACACTTATATTATGATGTTAGTATTATTTTTTTCATATGTCTCACTTTTATTTTATTTTTTTAGAATTTAACATAATACTGGTATTAGTTATCAGTTTTAATTAAAAATAATTATAATATGAAATATTAAAATAAAAAATATGAATTCAAAATGTATTAAAAATTATAAATATTCTTAATATAAAAAATATGTGTCTTAATCATAAACACCTTTAAACTAAATAAAGAAATCAAGAAAGTAGTGTAATTATCAGTCGGCCACTCTTCGTTGTATTACTTAGAACAAAAAATATAGTGATTAAATAGAAGAATGTTAGCATGAAATACAGAAGAATATTTAGAGTGTATTAGGTAAATTATTTTAGTATTCTGTAAGCTACTTTAACTAGTAAACTAGCTTAGAAGAAGCTGTTGCAGCAACTAATGTTGACTATAGAGAATAAACAGAAAAAGACTTAAATAGGAGTAATTTTTTGTTTCTTATAATGTATGTTGGTTTTTGTTTTAATTTTTCTTAATTTTTAATTTTAGTTTTTGCTATATTTTTATTTTAATCTCTGACATCATTATTTAATTCCTATAAAGATATAACTTTTAAATTGACATTTAGTTGTTATTATTTAAATAACATTAAATTTGTTTTTTCTGTCTATTAATCACACCATCACATAAATAAATAAATCTTTACGTCAAAAATCAAAATAAAAGAAAACAGTTCAATAAGAAACAAACAAAAAAAATTAAAAGTCCAAAACAAAAATAATCATGTACTAAACTAAGAAATTATTTAAACCATCAAAATAAAAACCAGTTTTCTGTAAACAACAAGAAAAGCGTAAAAGAGTAAGGAAAAGTTTGGGTGGCATGAGAATACTAACACTTGTCTTTCTGTTAAACTTTTGTGCTTAACTTGTGTGTGTAATTGGCATTCTCAGAAAAATATTTCACTGCCGCGTTCTACTTCCAAAGAAATATTTATATATTTACAATATAGAAACTGGTGAAAAGATATACTCGTGTTAATTTTGACTAGAATATCTTAATTAGTCTCAGGACATCACTTACTGCCTGCATTTTTTTAATTAAAGTTTTACAAATTATTTTTTTAAAATAATATCAGATGCTATTATTTTAATGATATTTTAATCTTTAATCAATTTTTATTTATTTATATATTTAGCACAAAAATAGATAATGAATTATTCAAAAGTCTATAAATGAAAATACAAAAAACTTAGTATGAGTCGTTCTTTCACCCATTTCTAAATATTGCTCATTATAAATTATATGTATGTTAGTTATAATTGATAAGTGAAATAGTATCCTAAGATATTAAAAATTAAATTTAAGATAGGAAAAATATTAATTATATATTTAATCATACATCATTACATATATTAATCTGTAAAAAAAATATTACATATATTAAATGTCGCTTAAAAAATAATGGAGACAGTAAAATTATGTCGTTGACGAACACCTATGGTTGTTGGTAACATTTATGAATGTAACATTGTAAGTATATTGTTTTGTTGTCATTGTCTGGATTCTGGAAAGAATTTCAACATGAAAAGAAGGACATGGTGGGGGTGATTGGATGCAATGGGATGGACCATGGTCTTTGGTGTCTTGAGCTTCCACGTTTCATTATGTATCACACTTTTATTTCCGTTTCTAAAACCGAAGAATTTGAAGCTTACCTTTTTTTATCTTATATGTTGGCGATACCCATCATCTTCCTTTCCAACATAAATAAATAAAAGGTAAAATTATAATTTTTATTTTCTTAATTTCTTAAATTTATAATTTTTGTTTTTTAAATTTTAATTATAACATTTAGTTTTTCTATTCTCATAAACTTGTGATTATAATCCTCTTAGTTGATTATTAACAAATAAATCTCATTAGTTGAATTATTAAATTAATTATAAATTAATCAAACTAGTAATTATTAAAAAATTAAACAAAAAAAATTATTGATCTTAATTTTTGATAACATTATACTTATCTTTTTCTCCACATACATCTTTTCTACCTCCACTATCACATACCATTCTAGATAATAACATCACTTTGTGCCTTATTTATATAGTCAATATAAATAATTTTTAAAAAAGATAATGTATCCAAAAAATTAGACTTTGTAATTTAAAAAAAAAAAGCAAGAGAAGATAGATAAGGTATACAAGAATATAAAAGAAGAGTAAAATAAGGGGAGTTGTTATATATATATATATATATATATATATATATATATATATATATATATATATATATTACACTTTAATTTTTAATACAATTTTTTTAATAATTGTGAATTAATATAAAAGTATTTGTCAGTGATATTATGACTTTTTCTACAAATTTATTATCAATAACAATTAGTTTAAAATATATACTAATTAAGTATATTATTCTAAAAAAATAAAGTTTTAAATATCTTTAGTATTATATTTTAAGAGAAAATATATTTTACATTTGAGAATGTAAAAAGTTTTACGTAGTGTATAAACATTAAAATCATATTTTAAAAAGTAAATTGAAATAAGGATTTGAAGTTATTGATGAAAGAGATAAATCATGGTAGTTAAAAAATAGAGTTACAGAAAGAAGTGACTGAAAGCAACTACAAAAATATTAGAGAAGAGGGCGTATGTATATTTTGTCTAGAAAGCAAAGATATGTATATAAAATGTATAACTTTAATTAATTATTATATTTTTTAATAATTTTTAACTGAATAATATTTTTAAAAATTTATCATTGGATCGAAATTTTTTTCACATAGTTCGTACAAAATTTCATATTAATACAAATTTTTAAAATATACTAAAATATAAATCATGTGATTACCTTGTTATTGTTATTCAATTTTGACAAATTTAGACACAAACAATCTTCACAACATGCAAATATAATTCAATAGTTGGATTGATAAAATTATATTTTATATCAAGTTATAAAATAGCCTAATAGTTTGTTGAACTATATCAGTATAATTTGATATTTCCTCGGTATAAAAGAGATTTCCTATTATAATTAAAATTATTTATTATGATTTTAATACATTTTGATGTATTGGAAATAAGGTTGATTAAACTTTTAGTCCTTTAATTTTTTTTATCATAATTTTTAATCCCTTAAATTTTTTTTGACTACTTTTAGTCCGGTATTACTTTTTTGTCAAGATTTTAGTTCTTTTAAATTTTTTTTACCTATTTTTAATATCTCATTTATTTTTGTTGTTTAAAATTAATCTCAAATATAAAAACAAACAAAAGACTATAAATTGACAAAATAAGAATTAATTTTAAACAATAAAAATAAATGAGATATTAAAATAGATAGAAACTTTTAAAAAGATTAATAATTCTCACAGAAAAAAATAATGAAGGACTATAAAAGTTATAAAAAAATTTAAAAAATTTAAAAATCGGAATCTAAAGAAATTTAAAAGACTAAAACTTATTTAATCCTCAGACATATTTGTTTATTATTAATTTCATTTATAATATAATTTATATATTTTAAAATATAAGTCTAATTTAAACAGAAATATAAAAAGAAAATTAAAACAAATTAATCAAAGACCATATGTGGCCTTCGTTTTTAATTTTCTATCCCTTTTAGTGGCCAGATAAGAGTACATATGATAGTTATCTTATTTTATAATTTCTTGTTTGTTGGGTCGTTAAAATATGATAGTAGTATCCTATCAGAACTCAGAATTACTTTTTACATTATTCTTTTTTACAGTAGTAATATATTACGGTGATATTAATCCAGCGTCGTTTTCCTGCCGAAAATGGAAATAACTCAAACAAGGGTGGTACATCTTGTTTGTTTTTGCAGTATATTAATCCATATTTTGCAAATTCACTAGCGGAATTGGTTTCCAGTACAATTAAATGTCTCATTTAAAGATTTACGTGTATTTTAAAATTATGAACATCAAAGTAGCAAAGTGAGCTACGATACTATTTTATATTTAAAAAAATTATGCTGCCCAAAATATTTATTTTGGGAATGTAACACAATGTAGCGGATATGATTAAATTTGAGTTGCCACAAACGAAGGAACACCAATGCCATATTTCCATATCCACACTTGACAACTGCTCCCATAATTGTTTAGTCAAGTTAAATTAAATGGTTTCTTAAAGACAATTATACTACTTTTTTTTAAAATAATTAATTTTCCTCCTTTAGGGTTATATTTTTTAGAAAAGAAAAGGAAAGAAGCTGGGTTCAGTCTTGAGTACTCAGTGGAGGTTATAACACTTGCTAGTTTGTTTATCACTCACTCACTCACTCTTTGAAATGGGTAAACAAGTATTGAATTCCTTTCCTCTCATCGTTTTCTTCTTCATTTTGTTTTCCACTGTTTCCGCTGATGAAGTTTCCAAGACCTTCATCTTCCGCGTGGATTCCCAATCCAAGCCCACCGTGTTCCCCACTCACTACCATTGGTACACCTCCGAGTTCGCCCAAGAAACCAGCATCCTCCACTTATACGACACCGTTTTCTGCGGCTTCTCCGCAGTGCTCACAAGCCACCAAGTCGCGTCCATAAGCCAACACCCTTCCGTCCTCGCCGTCTTCGAAGACCGCCGCCGCCAGCTCCACACCACGCGCTCCCCGCAGTTCCTCGGCCTCCGCAACCAGCGCGGCCTCTGGTCCGAATCCGACTACGGCTCCGACGTCATCGTCGGAGTCTTCGACACCGGCGTCTGGCCGGAACGCCGCAGCTTCTCCGATTTGAACCTCGGCCCCATTCCCCGCCGCTGGAAAGGCGCGTGCGAAACCGGCGCCAGTTTCTCTCCCAAAAACTGCAACCGCAAGCTCATCGGCGCCAGATTCTTCTCCAAAGGCCACGAAGCAGGTGCGGGTTCCGGCCCTCTCAATCCGATTAACGAGACCGTCGAATTCCGATCCCCTCGCGACGCCGATGGCCACGGCACCCACACCGCCTCCACCGCCGCCGGACGCTACGCCTTCCAAGCCAGCATGTCCGGCTACGCAGCTGGAATCGCAAAAGGCGTTGCTCCCAAAGCGAGATTGGCGGTTTACAAAGTTTGCTGGAAAAATTCCGGTTGCTTCGACTCCGACATCCTCGCCGCCTTCGACGCCGCCGTGAACGACGGCGTGGATGTCATTTCGATTTCCATCGGTGGCGGTGACGGTATTGCCTCCCCATATTATCTCGACCCCATCGCAATTGGATCCTACGGTGCCGTTTCAAGAGGAGTGTTCGTGTCTTCTTCCGCCGGAAACGATGGTCCCAGCGGAATGTCAGTGACGAACCTTGCTCCATGGTTAACAACAGTGGGCGCAGGCACCATTGATCGTGAATTCCCCTCACAGGTGATTCTGGGCGACGGTCGGAGACTCTCCGGCGTGTCGCTCTACGCCGGAGCAGCTTTGAAGGGGAAAATGTATCAACTTGTATACCCTGGGAAATCAGGAATTCTTGGAGACTCACTCTGCATGGAGAATTCGCTAGATCCGAGCATGGTGAAGGGTAAGATAGTGATCTGTGATAGAGGAAGTAGTCCGAGGGTTGCAAAGGGGTTAGTGGTGAAGAAAGCCGGCGGCGTGGGGATGATTCTCGCCAACGGAATCTCCAACGGTGAAGGACTCGTCGGAGACGCTCATCTTCTCCCAGCATGCGCTGTTGGTGCCAACGAAGGAGACCTAATCAAGAAGTACATCTCCTCTTCAAAAAACCCCACAGCCACTCTTGATTTCAAAGGCACTATCTTAGGAATCAAACCGGCGCCGGTTATAGCTTCTTTCTCAGCGAGAGGACCCAACGGTTTAAACCCTGAGATACTTAAACCGGATTTGATTGCTCCCGGTGTGAACATCCTCGCGGCTTGGACCGAAGCTGTCGGCCCGACCGGTTTGGACTCTGATACGAGGAGAACCGAGTTCAACATCCTGTCTGGTACCTCCATGGCTTGCCCTCACGTGAGCGGCGCCGCGGCTTTGCTCAAATCGGCTCACCCTGATTGGAGCCCCGCCGCCATAAGGTCCGCCATGATGACCACCGCCACCGTCCTCGACAACCGTAACAAAACCATGACCGACGAAGCCACCGGGAACAGTTCCACGCCTTACGATTTCGGCGCTGGCCATCTTAACCTAGGAAGAGCCATGGATCCTGGTTTGGTGTATGATATCACAAACAATGATTATGTTAATTTCCTTTGCGGTATTGGCTACGGGCCTAAGGTGATTCAGGTGATCACTCGCGCGCCGGCGAGTTGTCCGGTGAGAAGGCCGGCGCCGGAGAATCTGAATTACCCTTCCTTTGTTGCTTTGTTTCCTGTTTCGTCGAAGAGGGTGGCTTCCAAGACGTTCATACGGACCGTGAGCAATGTGGGGCCCGCGAACTCTGTTTACCGCGTAAGCGTGGAGGCGCCCGCAAGTGGGGTGACCGTGAAGGTGAAGCCGTCGCGGCTCGTGTTCTCGGAGGCGGTGAAGAAACGGAGCTATGCGGTGACGGTGGCGGGGGATACCCGGAACCTGAAGATGGGTCAGTCCGGGGCGGTGTTCGGGTCGCTGACGTGGACGGATGGGAAGCACGTGGTTCGGAGCCCCATTGTCGTGAGTCAAATAGAACCGTTATAGAGCCTCGATCATGTCCGTTTTGGTCGATGCGGCGCGTGGCTTGTGACTTTCTTCTTTAAGCTGCCACGACTAATATAAAAAGACAACAGTCAACACAAATATTTTGTATTTTCTTCTTTCCTTCTTTTTCATTTTTAACTTAGGATTGTGTCTTGTTAGAGTGAAAAAGGTTGGACTTGTAATCCGTTGTTGTACTTTTTTTTAATAAGTTTTTTTTTTCTTGGGTTTAATTTAGATTCACCTTGTATTTATAGACAGACTTTTAGGGGTCTACGTCTATCTATACTTATAAAATTATAGGAGAAATCATAATTTGTGATATTTATTTATGTTAAGTTTTCATTATTTAATTTTAACCACGTTTGATTTGAAAATATGTTTTCTATTGCAGCATATTCTGTTTTCTCTGTTGTTGATTAGTTACTATTGCAATCTTAAGTTTGTAGTTTATGCTGCCAATGTTACACTATTTTAAACAAAGCATTCATTATGACAGGAACCTAGATTCGTTGTCTAATACTATACTTCTATTCTATCAATCTATCCCCTCCTCCTCTCTCGATTCTGTTTTCCATAATTAGATGTGCACGTAAGCGGAAAAAAAAAGTTGAAGTTAATTTTAAGTATCAAGAATGAGGTTTGAATTCTCTTATGTGACATTTCTATCTATGTATGACATTTTTTGTCTAGTTAAATTTTATTGTTTAGAATGGTGGATCTATTATGACATTTTTGTCTAGTAAAGTTTTAGTCCTTAACTAAAAATAAAGAGAGAATGTAAATAATAAAGAAAAGAGGCATCAGAATTTATTTCTCTAAGAATGAAACCCTAAAAAAAATATCTAAAATGATATATTTTTTTATTAAAGATGTTTAATTATTATAACTTATGTTTTTAACATAATAAATATTTTGTATTAAAAATAAATAAATTTTAAATATTTCAAATTACTCTTAAGGTAGGATGTTAATAAAATCTTATTATAAATATTTCAAACGAAGACATTAATAGTCAAAGATTTTAGACCTAAACGTTAGACCTGGAACATTATCTTTTGATAATTAA
Source organism: Glycine max (assembly GCF_000004515.6). Taxonomy (NCBI): domain Eukaryota; kingdom Viridiplantae; phylum Streptophyta; class Magnoliopsida; order Fabales; family Fabaceae; genus Glycine; species Glycine max. Next base: position 8,139,042 of record NC_038247.2, read on the forward strand.
AGTTTTTTCCCCCAGTCTTTAACTTTTTAATGTTCTATTTATCACTTTTTTAGTGAGATTATTGGTATTTCATCACTTTTCATGGTTTTACTTTTATTTATTTTCTTAATTTTATTTTTTCGTTATAAGTTGAACTCCATTTTTCGTAGTATATGTTTGAATTTCCGACAAGAGGATCTTTGTGAGTAAAATGAGTTTGAGATTATATTTGGTTATCCCAAAAGTATGTTTAAGAATAGAAATTTATTCGAAAATTCAGCTTTAAAAAAATAAGACTTTTGGGATATTTTTACAAACATAAGTTTTTAAACTTTATGTTAAACAACTGTAAAAAAAATCTTTATTTTAAACAAGTAATGCACTTCCTCTATTTTTAACCCTTTATTCCCTCTTTTTCCATTTTTTGCAAGTTGCAAGGCTTATTACAAGGTAAGGTTTACCTTGGACAATAAAAGGCTATGTCCCATGGCCATGCGTCTATCCTACAAAACCGGCATCAAGTTCATTATCACTTACGAGAATTCCACTTTATTGTATATTGTCTCCCATGCGTTTCTTTTTCCTCTGTTTCCATGCGTATTCGTTGAAAGCTGAGTGAAACACGTGCGGAGTGTGGACAAACACTAATTATAATAAGCAGTCATTAATTTATATTATTGTAATTATTTTGTGTGTTTTCATATATTCTTTAGTGAGTGTAATTGGAACTTGGAAGGTATAGATCGTTTGGAAAGTGCACTTAACAAGGAAGTAGAATAAAAGAGAGAAACAGTAATTTACACAAGTAATCACAATGATAAAAAAAAATGCAAAAATGTTTACTCAAAATCCCCTTTATATAGTTATGGATATAAGAACGTTACCAATAACAAATCGAATTCACTACGTCATTAGGTTTGGTCTTTACTCAATTCCCAATATATTCTCCGGTCAAATGTATAAAAATATTACAAAAGTTGTATACAATTGATAGATAACATGTTTCTTTCATATATATATATATATATATATATATATATATATATATATATAAAAGTTTGTAGTAAAAATATTTTTTTTTTATAATTTTTATAACTTGAAAGAAATTAAAGTTTAATTGTTAATTAAGAGATATCTCAATGTTGAATCAACTCAAGCCTCCCCTCATGGTAATTATTGGAACACGTATTTTCCTTTTTAGAATATATCAAAAAAAAATTTGGCTATTAAGGAATTAACTATATCAATTTTACTAATTTTAAACATTATAAAGATTAGTATCCAAGAATAATTAAATGCTTTTTATTTGCGTTTTTTTTATTAAATATGATAACATTTTGGTATTCTTAGGTATTAGTATATTTATTGATGATTTTCTCAGAAATAAATTTGAAATTTTACTCGTTGGATTAAGAGTATATAATCACATACATATTGTATAGGCTTAAATTTTGATGATTCTATTTTACCAAAATCACAATTTTAATTTTCCTTATTTTAAAATAGATATTTGTTTTTCTATTTTAAAAAAATTATAATTTTGATTCAATACTTAATTTTTTTACATTTTAATTAATTAAATTATTTTTATAGTACATTAAATGAATATATATGTTAAGTTTAAAGTTGAATTGAACTAAAAATAAAATAAATAAAACAAGGACAAAATTCATAATTAAACTTAAATTATAAATTTTTTAAAATAGGATATGGGACAAAAATTGTATTTAAATCTATTATAGTCAACCAGCAATTTCAAATTTGATCTTGTATTGTTTTTCCTTTCCTTTTATCTCTTTCTGCTTGCTTTATACTTTTGTTACAGGCGTACCAGAGTCCTGACTTCTTACACCTATTATATACAATATTCCTGTTAAGAATAAGGTTCTCTGGATTTTGATTCCATGAAGAGAAGGACAATAGCACAAGAACCTAGAGTATAGGGTCCACACATAAATGAAGTTTTCGTTTGCTCTAAATTATTTATTTCAGCTTCGTTAAGGGCATGTAATCTTCGTTTGCTCCTGAGAGTATAGAGATATATGTTGGAGTGTTCTTAATATTTTATTGTATTCAGAGAGTCCTTTTTATTTTTTGAAGGAATTCAGAGAGTGTTCTTAATGTAGTGAAAGATGCAACTGGGTTTGAAGAAAGTCCATTAAGTCGCTAAGTAGTGATGAAGAATGTCTTAATGGAGCCTATTTTAGTGGAGGCCCAAATAATCAAACACTGATGAAGTTCTTTGGGCTCGTTGTTGGGTCCAATGTTTTCATAGTTTGGGCTATGGCCCATCATTTTTCCTTAATAACCAAACTACGCGGGAATCGCCCTCTAAGAATCTGGATTGTTCTCAGTTCATTCCTAGTTTCTTAAACAGAAAGTAACTGTAAGCAAAACTGGCACTCCGAGGTGATGGCAGTGTCCGTGGTTGTTACACGTCTTTCCCACCGCCACGTGTTTCCGTTTCTTCGGCACGTCGGTTTTGTCTTTATATTATTTAAATTTAAATGCTCAACTTAATCTCTCTCTCTCTCTCTCTATATATATATATATATATATACACATTCGTATTCGTGTTCCTTCGTTCTTCACTTCACAATTCACAATCAATCACATTTCAAAGGCATGTTTTTTCAACAAAGTTCATTCTACCCACGAGTCGATTCAACAAACCCAGACGCTAATTCTCCCTTCTCTAACCCCGCACCATCTTCTTCTTCTTCTTCCATTTATCCCTCAGTGGAAACAACAGAGAATCTCATTTGGGAAGAGCCAAACACGACTACAGAAGAAGCCATGGAAAACGTTCTGGTCACGGTCCCGGGTGCGATTCTGCATCTGATAGAAAAGGATTCCAGCGTGCACCTTGCTTCGGGCGACCTCACCATATCGACCCTCGGAGAAGGCGACAAAGTGGTGGCGGTTCTGGCATGCGTCGGCGATCAGGTTCAGTGGCCGTTGGCGAAAGACGTGTCGGCGGTGAAGCTGGATGAGTCGCACTACTTCTTCACGGTCCAGGTCCCACAGGAGCACGGGGAGGAGAAGGGATTCGAGGTGTTGAATTACGGTTTAACGGTGGCGGCGAAGGGACAAGAGAGGGTGCTGAGGGAACTGGACGAGGTTCTGGACAAGTACAGCTTTCTGTCGAAGGAGAAACTGAAGGGGGTTGGAGGTTGGGAAGTTTTGGATGGTTCAGTTTCGACGGAGACATCGCCGGAGGAGTTACAAGGATCGGAAGAGAGGAAGGAAGTGGTGGAGGAGCGTTCTGGGGCATACTGGACGACGTTGGCGCCAAACGTGGAGGATTACAGTGGGAGTTTCGCGAGATGGATTGCAGCAGGGTCGGGGCAAGTGGTTAGGGGGATTCTGTGGGCTGGGGATGTGACTGTGGACAGGTTGAAGTGGGGGAATGATTTCTTGAAGAAGAGGTTGGAGCCTGGTTCACACTCCCAGGTTAGTCCTCAGGCACTGGAGAGCATCAAAAGGGTTAAGAAGTTGACCAAGATGTCTGAGAAGGTTGCCACTGGTGTCCTCTCTGGGGTTGTCAAGGTGTCTGGATTCTTCACAAGTTCTGTAGTCAACTCCAAAGCTGGAAAGAAGTTCTTTAGCCTTCTTCCAGGGGAAATTGTCCTTGCTACCATGGATGGATTCAGTAAGTTATTTATATTCGTTATCATAGCTGTTTTATGGGGTTCAGCATAGTTTTTTTTTCTTCTTATAATTTCTTTTGGCGGTGATATGCAGATAAGGTTTTGGATGCTGCAGAAGTAGCTGGAAGGAATGTCATGTCCACTTCATCAGTTGTGACCACCGGCCTAGTTTCGCATAAGTAAGTTCCTTCGTTCTCTATTCTCAACACTAACATAATTGAATGGCCTCAATGATAAAAAAACAGTTCATTACTGCTGTTGGCTGTTTTGCTTTTAAAATCGGACAAGCCCTTATTTCTGTAGGTTGCATGTAATTAACCTGTGCAAGAAGCATCTTGATGTGGTCTTTTTTGTTGTTGTTAGATATGGAGAGGAAGCAGCACATGTTACAAATGAAGGCCTTGACGCAGCAGGGCATGCGATTGGGACAGCTTGGGCCGTGTTCAAACTTGGGAAGGCACTCAACCCCAAGAGCGCAATCAAGCCAACAACACTAGCTAAAGCTGCTGCTGAAGCAAGTTCAGCTAGACTGAAGGCTAAGAAATAAGGCACGGCAACAAAAGAATCAGGATCCCCCCAGCACTCTCCATATAGAATTCTAGTTTGTCTGTTTATTGATATAATCAATCTTCCTTGTGATTAGGATTTATAGTTAATGTTGACGTTTCTTTTCATCTAGAGTTCTGTTTTTATTCAAGTCCTTCGCCGAATTTGCGATATTGAATTCCATTTATTTTTTTCCCCTTTCTTCTCTACCGATATAAATTGCATAATCATGGTTGGAAGTGGATCAAGTTATGTTTGTAGTTGAATGGTATAACCAAGTCTCTTTCTAGCTAGCAGCAACCTCTATTCAATTATTAGAATTTCGTAAATAACAGAAATAAACAGTGATGTCAATGAAACCTTAAACGTACAATACATCAAATTTTAAAATTCTAAAATTTAAGGGATGCCAGAGAGGTGGAACAAATCTAACTAAAGAAATGAAATGACAAAAGGAAGAAATACCATGGACTGAGGAGAAGAAACAAGTATTATTATGACTAAAGAAATAACACCTTCAAAGACTTTTATTCCTTGTAAAATAACACACATACACAGACTGTATACGTCCAAATCTGAGGTATATTATGTCCAATTATCACTTTTTTCCTCAAATCAAGTTGCTCTAACAGCAGCAGGCATGGAACGTATATACTTTAATTTCACAAACTAACTTATCATTAGTTTTGTATAAAAATATCATATGTTCAAACACTTCTAGCTATTTCTTACGGCCTTGATTTAATAACTAGTTTTAAATGGCTTGTAAGTCTTGAGGTCCAAAACCACCCCTGCCATGGAACCAACTGCAGCTAACAATGAAATGATGAGGCAACTGGCACTAAGTAACTGAAGTCCAAGCCAGCGACTGGTCCATCGTCCAATCTTCTTTTGCGAAATATACATGTCAATAGGGAAATAAACTGTCAAGGGCCAGAACCCAAAAGCGCCAAGTATTCCAACCACATCGTTGAAAAAAGGCATGAGCATGGCTATGAGGGTCGTCAACAGCACAAAAATGGTCCTCCATACTAAGCGGAAGAAGTTGAGTTGGTACACACCAAAGCAGGGAATGGGTATATCATATTCTGCGGTGACAAAATTGCTCTTTGGCCATTTACGTGCACTCCATTTTTCCACAAATGCAAATAAGGGCTGGGAAAAAACCTGGAATAATATATACATTTCATAAATAAATGTATTCAAAATTAAAGCAACGCAAACCAAATGATACTGACACAAACTGTAACATGATAATGGTAAAAAGTTTTCACAAGTTGTATCAAGTCTTTGAAATAAGATACTAGTCATTATTCCTTGAAACAATGTACTATACTAATCATCAAGTCCTAATATGGCACCATGTAATTGTTATGGTTTAATTAAATTTTAGTCACAATCTTCTGATAGTGTGTCTAGGAAATCTGTATATAATTAGATTTTCTATGAGATGCAAAGCACAACCCAATTAAGGCAAGATCATTATAAGTTTATATTCGATCAATTCTCTCTTTATTTTTCATTTCTTGTCTACTGCTGCCTGCTCAGAAGTTCTTGAGCCCATCATAATTCTTGCGTCAATATGTAGACTTTACAACAGATATATAAGTAGCATTGAAGGATCATATATATGATATAATACCTGGTATGCCCCAACTAGGTGGATAACAATTGCAAGGTTGGCAATGTCCAGAAGCCAGTAAGGGTTATAGAACCCAAAACCAGTCAAGAGGTTTCCAGGTGCATTATCTCCGAAGGCTGCATAACCCATGCATCCACAGAGTAAATAGAACACTGTAGTAACTGCGATGCTCAAAGTTGTGGCCTTTCTCATGGTCTTGTGCTCTGCAGGAGGAGATTTTATGGTGTCCTGCAACAAAACCAAATTGTTTCTTAATTCCCATGCAATATTAATTATTAATCATTGTGTGAAGACTACGTATTAGTATTATGATTGGCCATATCTGAGTTGAGTTACCTGAATTTCGATGAGGATAATGGAAAAGGAGTATGCAAAGGCCATTGCCCCGAGAGCTTGTAAACTCCTCCATATTTTCTGTGTGCTAGTGACTGTTCCGGCTTGTGTTACTGTGCCAATGCTAATTCCCATCAGGCTTCCTTTGAAACTTTTATTTTCTGCAAGATGAAAAACAAATTCACAAGTTAGGCAAAGAACTAATTAAACAATGGTTTAAGGCTGCCTGTATGTAAATGTTAAATCTGCTTACCTGCTACTTTGGCCACGCCAAGACTCAATCCAACTGAAGAATAAGTGAAGGACATGATAGCTGCAACTATGGATAGCCACCACACCTGATCAAAGTCTGGGATTTGGGAAAATATCACTTCTGCTATTCCGAATGTTATCATATACCCATTGCTTGACATGTGGCAGGGATCTTTTCCATGACTGCTGTGATAACAATTCGACCTTTTTATGGCCCTGAGACACAGGCACAAAAGTCGTCAAGAATAAATTAACATGACAAATATATATATATATATATATATATATATATATATATATATATATCAAGCGGAAAATCATACTGACAAGAAAGAATAACTAAAGTCGCTACTTATGTTTGAACTCACATCATACTGACAGAGGCAGCAATGGTGTATCCAATTGCAACTCCAAACAGATTGATATATTGGATGAGGCCACATAACTTGACCTTTTTTCCTCCTGAAATACAAAAGGAATGGCATGATGTATGCACACTTTTTGTGGTTACATTACATATATACTAATAATAACATGTTGTTAATTAATACCCAAGATGGAGTTGACTGCCTCCATGTAGGTGTAATTTCTGTGTCCAGTAACGGAGTCACCGGTCCTGTAACACTGTGTTAATAGGTTGGAAGTGTAGAGATTGACGACGGCAAAGAGAAACATGACAATAGGTCCAGCAACCCAACCAAGCTGAGCAACCGCCCATGCTAGTGAAAGGACTCCTGAGCCTATCACAGCAGTGATGATATGAGCAGTTGCCATCCAAAATGTTCCTGCAACACCACAACATAACAACATTCCGCTTCATGTGTCACCTTCAGGATTGCTACCGTTTTATGTATTAAGAGAGACAACTTTTACTTTTTATTGTAAAAACTATAACAACATATTTCTGCCTGTCTTGCATGAATTATGATGGTGATAAAAACTTCTTTTCAGCTACCAAATTAATGGTGCGAGCGAGCGCTTGAGATTGATTTATATAGTTGAAATTATATCAAATTCATGTATGTAATTTAATCTAGCCGGTACTTGATTGAATGCTAGCTTTGATATTAAAGTATAGCTGACCTGTTCTCTTCAAGCGACCATCATCATCGAAGCACTTGGAATAGTTAGACTGGATATTCATCGCTTCGGTCTCCGTTTGGGTATTATTGGGTCGCACTTCAACTTGTAAGTAGTGCCTGACATTATGCCTCTCTTCTATCTGTTGTAAACAATTGAACGTACATCAATCAACGTGACTAGCTAACATCTCAAAGCAGAAAAAGCGTATGATACTCAAATATATGTAGATTCCTTTGCACTTACAATTCCTTGGTGGATTCTGCTAGGAAGGGTTCTACTTCTTGGCAACATGGCTGTGAAAAGTAGCTCAACACCGAGGGGAAAACTAAGAAGAAAGGTGAATGAGAGGGATGCTTCTAAAAGATGAAAATGAACGGGATTTTATAGCTATAGGAAAAGACGGTGTCTATACGGTCCACATCTTCAAAGGTTTAGTTTTACTGGCTAGCTCACTCCAGTATTAGGACCAATGAGATAGCAAACTGCCACTTAACCGAGTGAGTGCATGGATGGATGGGATGGGACCCAGAGATGGTCCAATTTTTTTGTCTTTATTTGGACGGAAGATAAATAAGCTCTTCATGAATAATGAAACTTGAATAATATTTAGAGCGATTCAATCTTAACTTTATCATATTTAACACTTGTGTTTAATTACTTAGGTAGATGGTTGAATAGAAACAAGTTTATATATATATATAAAGAGAAAAAGGTGGTGATAGATTTTTCTTATTGGCATCCAGCATGGAATTTTTTAATAATAAAGGACAATTACCTGACCTATATTGGGTCTTCGGATTAAATTATTCAATATGTTAAAATCGATTGCTAACAATTTTGTATATCCTAAAACTACTAATGATTTTACTTCTTTAAGTAGGTCCATATTCAACTTTCTGATATAACCAGATGACGTACGTCAACGACAACACTTCGAGTTGAGCAAACTACATTGTTATCATTTCATTTCTTCTTAAGCTGCCTAGCTCGTCAAATTAATAAACCCCCGGTTCTTGCTGCCTTCTCTAATTCTCTTATCATTAGAACACGACTTAAAGCTCAAACAAATCTTTTTTTATTATTTAAATTGGGAAAGCCTACTTACACATGGGATAAAGAAAAGGAACAACGTTTTTGCACACTGTAATACATGTACCAAGGAAAAAAAAGTTTAAATTGTGACTCTAGCACTAGAAGAAGGTGTCAGGGTGACTATGATTGCACCATCATGAACAGCACACTCGGTGTTAACATCACATAAGAACTGTATCAATTTGTCTGTTTGTTTTTAGACCAAGGTCCTGTCCAAGTCCAATCAGGTAAAATATTATACAGGCTCTCTGCTCGTACTTCAGAGTAAAATGAGAGAATACTGTGTGAAGTATGAGCAAAACGCCTTTTTTCAAGTGTTGACGACGAATCAACACCTCAAGAAAAGTGTTTCAGGGTTACTTACATACTAAAGGGTTGACTACAAAAACTGAGTTAAACGTAATAGTGTGAATTGTGGAGCCATTGAGACATTGAATCTTAGCAAGCTGAGATCCCACGCCAATTATAAATATAGCTGATGTAATCCTTGTAAGGCTGAGGTCTGAGGCAATCTTACAATTTTATGGGGTTAGAGTTATGCAGTCATAGCTAGATTGAAGAAGAAGGGGAAGAATTTTTATAAACTTGTGTTATTTTGTTCATTTTAGGAGGAGAGCAAAAATTTTCGTCAACTACTTTTTGTTTCGCCATTTTGTCTCTCATTGGTCTAGTTCGGACGAGAGGGCGGGCCTGCATGGAATCACCAAGCTCCAAGCCTACTAGCAATCCTCAAGTAAAGCAATTAGTAACTAGACGTGATAGTAATTTGTTAGCCAAAACAAAAGTTCAGGGCATGAAATATTACCAATACATTGAAATAGGTGAAAAGCTTTTGTGAATAATGAGCGACTCGGAATGGATAATCATATTCATTTATACTCTAATGTTACTTTTCATTTGTAATTAAAAAAGAAACAGTACGTAATAAGTCGTGATTGTGGAGAAAGATGTTTGATATTGGTGGAGGGAGGGAAAAGATAAACATGGAAGCACAAGTGTGAGATGTTGGAGAAGATGCTAATAAAATAATTAGTTTCATGAAAATAGCCCTACAGGCACCCAAGATGGGGTCTCGTCATTCTGGTTGACGAAGAGGTCAAGACAAGTACTCAAGTATGCTCCTGATTAACTCCAAAAAGAGAGACGTGCTTGTGGATCCAAGCGTGTTCCTGGACTTACCACTCAGACCCAAAAATTCTACTAATTTAATTTATAATATTAACTATTTTTAGACTAAAAATATGTTTAATTAAAATAAGCTAGAAAATATATTAATAAATGATTAGAGGAGAGAAAATTATTAATAACAAATGATACTATCAATTAAATTAATTACTTTTTCTTAATTTTAATAAATTAGATAATTAAATCTAACTGAGAAAGGGAGTAGAACATTTCATTTTTCTTGTTATGGCGTAGGAAGGAAGAAAAATTCAAGTTTGATGAATGGCCATTAATTTACTCCAGTTATTCCTTTAATTATATGAGTAAATAATATATGCATTAAATAATATTATGATCAATTTATTGAATTTTAATTTATAATAATTTTATTAAAAGTTATACCATCAATGATAATATAATTTTTATTATTATAGATATTCACTTGAAAAAAAAAATCAAAAGCTATTATTAAACAGTTGGAGTAATTGTTCAAATGGAAGCAAATCATTTACTGCAACAAAATAAAGTGCCTCTATATGTAGTTCTCAAAAATAAAGTGACAATTGAAAAGGTGAACTTATATCTCAATATCTTATCTTAATACAAATAAATTATATATAATAAAAAAATCTAACGGATAGAATAACCATATATATAAACTGAGATTCCGAATCTTAAACATAGTAGTACAATAACATAAGTATTACTATTTCATCCAACTACTATACCAAAAAAAATTCCTTTTCAGAAATTGTACAAACATTGTCCCACAGAACATGCTACAAGATCAAACCGTAGTTCCAGCCAATGTCGCAGGCTACATGTACAAGGGCATTGCCTTTGTAAATAAGACAAAGAAATCGGGCTCAACAAATAATTTGCCTTAACCCAACATCCCATTTTAATAACTATTTAAGCTCCTCAAGCATGTTTGTCTTATAGAAACCCTAACCAAGATAGATCTTTCTGCCTAGATAGGAAATGATCCACATACATATTAATTAATCTTAATGAAAGAGTTTGGCGAAGCTAAGCAAGTTGTTGAAGTATTGAAAGTGTTTGGAATACAACTCGTCCGCTAAAAAAAGCTTCAAAGTATCTTAAATGGTGTTTGGGTCCCCTTAAACTAATTCATTCTGTCACTTCCATATCTTAAAACCACTATGACCAAAATATAAAACAAACTGACACACTGAATCTTCCTTGTCTCCTGCCACAAATGACAAATCCATAAAAGAGAACCCGAAACTTAGTTCGGCCTAAAGATACCTAAAATTAATTTTATAATATTTGAATTGCTAATCACAAATTTTACATTACATTAAAATAGTCGATAATTCAGAACTGTTGAATGAAGAGTACTTGTATTTTATCTTGATATATCAAACTTAAAATATAAATTTAAAATCTGAAAATATCTTGGATATCTATATAATAATCTACACCTAGAGAGATAAAAGAGAGAGAAACAACACATGTAATAAGTAGTATATAATATAATAAGAAGAGAGATCACATGTAATAAGTAGTATATAATATAATAAGAAAGATTAAAAGAATTAAGGAATATTAATAGAGTTTGTAAAGTTTGGATGTCCAAAACTTATTACTCTTAAAATTTAAATCATCCAATTTTCTTCCATGGCATGTCTATCTTTGATGTGAAGTTTTTTTTTTTTTTCATAATCAAACGGTTATGTGCATTTATTTATTTATTATTTCTAGGTAAGATTTCACGGGTGCTTTCTAACTCATTGGGTCAGAACCTAATCTTGCTCATAACAAGTGACTGTCGCTGGCCCAAGGAAATTTTATACAAGGTGGGAATTGGATACGAATTCTCTCGCTAAATAGATTTTTTTCACTCATATAAACGCAACTCCATCTTACACCATTGTGTGTCTTTGGATTTTTATTCTATTATTTGGTTTGATGTTAAAATTGTATTAAAAAAAAGTTAAGAGACTAAAAGTATGAATGTAAAAAAAATAAAGAGACTAGAAATAAGGATAAAAAAGAAGTTAAGGGATCATAGAAAATCAAAAACTTTTTTTTTAGGGAAAGAAAATCAATAACTAAAAACAAAATTTTAAAATATTTGAGAATTAAAAAGATAGTAAATTCTTTCTTCTAAAATCATTTAATGTCTTCTTTAGTCTTAAGTCCTAATTCATAATAGTGTTGTCTGGTTTCAGTCTATTTTTGTTTCTGGGGTCTGGGATTTCAGTACTTCCAACACAGAGGTTCCAATCGTAATGAACTACAAGACTTTTATTTCCTAGACTTTATTTTTTGCTTCCTACAACTCCCAAAAGACATGAACAGACACAAATATCCCTCCCTCTCGCAAGCCCAGCCTCCATGCAATACCACCATCAACCCAAACACTGTTGCTGCAACCACCTAAAATACTCTGGAAAGGCCTATGGGGGTGCAGCAAATAAAAAGGGAGGTGCTTGAGGTAAAATCCTGAACTTGGGTAGTTGTAGGGGTCCAAAGAAAACTTCTTAAGCCCAAGACTTCCTTTTTATTCCACAAGCCCTAACATTAGGCCCAATTGTAGGAAATTACTTTGCACACCCAATGCTTTTCTTGTACACCCAACAATTTTCCATTTTTCCAAAATTACCTATTTTTTAAAAATACACGGATTGTGAATTTTTATGAAGGATACCCTTCATATGGATTCAAAATCCTTAACAGTGAATTCATAAGGTCATTACCTTCCATACCTCCTCCTCACCAACTCCGCTATGCCACCTCTGTCGCGCTGTAGCACCGCCACCTCCTTCATGGCCATCGCCCTCCCTCTAGTCTCGCCCAACAGCATCGCCGCGTAGAAGTCACATGAAGCTGCTAAGATCCTAGTGACAATGCTGGCCAAGGAGGGGGAGGGAGTGGGCGTGGCGTGTGATCCTCGTGAAAGCACTAGCCAGGGAAGGGTGATCCTCGTGACGACACCAGCTTCTCGCCATCGCCCTTCACTTCAACCTCGACACTAAAAATATTTACTATTATAAAAAGTAATTTATTAATAAATTAAAAAAACATACAGATTAGCTAACTGTATGAGTTATATCAAAATTAATTGTCACAAAATTTATTATTTAAATTTACATGTGCATTAAATATAAATTAAAATTTTTAGTGTTATATATAATAATATTATTTATTTTATAACATAATTAACCTATTAGCGCAGTTGGTTAAAGTATAATTCTAATAGCGCGAAAGTTAGATTATACGGATTATTTTATACGGATTAAGTAATCTGTATAAGTTATATAGATTAACCAATCCGTATGAGTTATATGGATTACGTAATCCGTATAAGAAAAAATACTTAAGGACATTTTTAAAATTTTATTTTAATGCTAGGTGCACAAACAATATGTGTGGTGCACTTAGCAACCACTCCGATTGCTTATACAGTTTGTTGGGCTAAGTCACTCTGGGTGCATTCCTCAACTCGGAATTGAAGAGCTACCTTGATTTTCAAGCATTCCACGGTATAGTATTTACATTACTTTTTCAATTTTTATGGTGCTGGACCTGTCTCTGTCTACCTCTCTCGCCAGGGAAGAGAAATTAATACAGAAGCGTGTGAAATGAAAAGGGAAAGTTGTTGGTTGGTCAGAAGAGGAGTTAATGTTTTGCCAAAGTGACACCAAAAGCCACGTCACATTCACATCCAACCCCTGTTTGTAATGATATCAAGTTGATTGATTATGCTAGTTGGTAGAAGCGCTAAGACAATATTAAATTTGTCAAAAGCAAATCCGTTGGTTGTTAAATTTAATGTCAAGTTTTACATACCATGTTCATTATTTTTTTTTTTAATTTATTTTGCGTCTCAAGCTTCTTCTATTTTTTTTTTATGTCTTCTCTAGCTTTTCTACAAGTGCGGCAAGCCTTTGGGAATTGAGATAAGAATTTGTGAAGTTAGTTATCCTCTTTAAGAAATTGAAACAAGTCTCTCTGGCTCTCATATAAAAATAAGACTTTGTGAAGTTTGTTATCCTCTTCAAGAAATTGAAACAAGAATTTTGTTGAAAAAAATGTAAATTATATTAAACTCAAAATGATATATAACAATAAATGAGACATAATTCGCAACTAAAAAAAAAGTAAAAATATCTTTAATACAAGAAGACCTAGATAAAAATGTTAAAATAAATACAATCCACTTGTCTATCTATAAAAAATTTAATCTTACTAATAACATACAAGAAATTGAAACAAGCTTATTCTTTATGTGGAGAGAGAAACTAAAAAACAAACCCAATAATTGAAACTAGCCGTTTAAAATGTCGGTATCAAATTTAAGATAGATTATAGTGGCTATGCCTCGGAGTTTTTAGTTTTAAAGGGCCCCCAACACCATGTGATGCCAATGCCATATGTCTAAAAAATCAATTAACCAAACAACTAAGTTGGCCAAAACTTTTTTGGAAGATTGATTTGATTTGGAAATGTTTGGAATTTTCTCGGTGGATGTTTGGTAAAAGTTTTCGGAAAATTCATCATGCTTTGTACCTCTTCGGGGAATTCTCAGATACGAATCTATCACTTTCTCCATACAATTATACACAACACAATCAACGAAAAGCTCATAACTGATAAAATAAAATAAAAATAAAAAATATTTTGGACTTAATTTATTTCAAGTAAACTCACATTTTAATTTGTTGATTTGGGAAGATATTATAGTAATTTCAACAATTAGAAAAATAAAAAATAAAATCTTGAAATTGACGTTAGTTCCATAAGAGACTATAACGATAGAAAGTTATAAAATTTAGCAACTATAATAATAATAATAAATTCTATATTTTAGAGACTAAATGACAAAAAAAATTAATTTCAGATATTTATTTTATTTTATGAACTACTAAGATAATCTCTCACAAATTAAGAGTTTAAAATAGGAGTTTACCCTTTCTTTTGCACAACTGCATTAATCGTATTAATGGTATGTTTGGATGTAAAAAAATAAAACAAGGCTCAAATAAAATATGAATAACAATATATTTATTGTTAATTTTTTTTTATTGTGAAATCTATTGATAATATAAACTCATTTCTCATAAAAGTGGATGTACTTATGGGATATTAACAAAATAAGGTATACTCATTGAATGAAAAATTATTTTTTTTAAAATAATTACCACGTAAAGCATTTAATGATATGGATAATTTTGAAATAAAATTAAAATTTATGATATTATTAATTAAAATTAACTAATTTAATTATATTTTATTGATCTTAATGAAATAAATATCTGTTTCATATATATATATAGATCCAGATTTAGTAAAAAAAGCATTGAAGAGAAAGTGTAAGAAAAAGAAGATTTTTTTAACTAAAATAATATTAAAAAACTATTTATAAACAAATGTAATAAAATAGTTAATATTATAGAGCAAAGTAATGTTTTAATTTGATTTTTGGTAAAAATAATTATTAATTAAATTTTATTTATTTTTTAGTCAAACTCTGAATTAATCACAATTTTTTTTCTCTTATGAACCAAATAATTAAGAAAAAAAATTACTAAAAACTAATTCCACTTAAAATAGGCGAGTCTGGTTGACACATGAGAATTCTGTTACGGATGAAATACAGTAATTTAACACCTTTATTTACATTTAATTCTTAAATTTTCAATGCTTGTTCTCCCAATTAACACATAGAGAAATGTTCTCAAATAAAACAAAAATGACTAAGTTCCATTTTTTGTGAGTCTTCTGATTTCAATAGAGGCTAGTTTTTTTTTTTTTAAACGATTAGAGGCTACTCATATACTGACGTCTAAATGAAAGAAAAGAAGAAAAAAAAACAGCAGAGACGAATTTTCAGAACACATATCATGAGCTCAAACGAATATACGTAGATTAAGGGCCCCAAACCCAAAACCTGCCAAATTTCGGATTCATTACCTAATCACAAATTATATTACATTTGCTTAATTAATTAATGATTTGAAATGATTATCTAGGTCACGCTATCAAGATTACGTAACTGTTTAAGAAATTTAGTATACATCAACAAATTAGGAAATTTATGATATATCACATGTCACGTATAAATTATTATTCCTCTGAATTTTTTTTTTTAATGATTCCTCTAAATTTATTTGCCCGTGATATAATTTTATGATCAGTTAACTGACATCTTTTTTTTATATGATCAAATTTAAAAAAAGTTTAAACTCAATTGGTCAATTCACATTTCAATCATAAAGAATTCATTTCATTTAACCAAAAAAAATAAAAAAATCTTCGCTCTATGAACAATAATATAGACATTCTATAACTATTAAAATGCTAATCTGATGTCCGCGAATAAGGATGTCCCATTTCTAAATTTTAGTTGAATTTTATTCTTTATATTGATGGATGTGTATATATACAAGGGATCGACTTAACCAAAATACTATTAAGAATCTAACTCAATTAATTAAATATGATGGATAAATTATTATAAAAATATATATTTACTTTTTTTTTATCATCATAGATAAAACATTTCATTAAAAGGTACAAGAGCTACTAGCATGCCCATGTACGAAATTATAATAACAAAAGAACCCTGCTAAGTAAACAAACTACAACAATAGGCAACCTTAAGTATTAGGTACATGTCTTTAATTTCCACATATAAAATAAAAATGTCAACCGAAATAATTAAGATTAAAAGATTTGGTTTATCAAGCTTTTTATGTCACTTCTTTTCAAAATTCAAAAGATGAGAGATGGAGAGGGGTAAATATTTGTAAAAGATTATGTGACATTGAATTTAGTAAAAGTTAAAGTATTATATTTCGGATATTAAAAAAATGTGTATTTGACAATACTAATTACTACTTTCTTATGTAATTATGCTCAATAATCTTTATTTTATTTTACTAGACAAAGATAATTTATAAGATAAAATATGTATGAGATCATAACATCTTGTCTATCTTTAGTGTTAAAAGTGAGATGAGATACAATCTATAATCATATTGAAAAATAATGAGATCATATATTTTTTTAACATAAAAAAATGATCTCCCATATATAAAATGAGATCACTAATAAGTCATTGACTATTATGTTGTTAAGCCAAGTTCATTGAGAGATTATCTTAGAACACACATCCTCGCACTTTTTAAATGCATGATGATATACAGAGTAATACAAGCTCCTAAGATTGGACTAATGATGAACAATTTAAATAATTCACATGTAATCATAAGTTAAACCTTGTTTCCTCCGTTATATGACAAAAACAAAAAGCGATTAATCAAAATCCATTTATCTCATGTAAGCAATTGTTTAGCTTTTTTTTTTTTTTTTTTTCTTTCTGAGTTAAGCAATGGTTTAGCCACCACAGTTCAATTCCTCTCATGAACGTGATAAGCTAATTATCTAAACGAAGAAAGTTGACTACCTAATATATTAAATGCTTTATTTTTTTTAATAATAGAAATCATGGCTTAAAAAATATTTATTGATAAAGCTTTCCATTTTTTTTAAAAATGAAATACTTATAAAATTCTCAAAATATTTTTTTTATTTAACAATTCTAATTTAAATTTATTGACCGCTGACTTGTGATACCCATTAGCAATTAAGATGAAATGTAGACGCACTTATTATTTTACTATTAAAATTATTTTATAGCTTATAATCTTCCTTGTTTGGGAATTTTCTAATTATTATATAAATATCCAAACAAAAATCAGTAATTAAAAAAAGTGAATTGTTCAAAATACCACACAAGGGTCAATTGTTGAAAATTGAACTCCACAAATTGTTTGTCAAGTGGTGATCAACTTGATGAGCGTGGAAATCTTCCTTCCTCGACTGCGCACATCCAAGTGGCAAGGGGACTTTTCTATGTGTAGTTTCAATGGACCACTTCATCTGATCGAAACATGTTTGTGTGCGTAAGGTTAAAAGATAGTGTTGGCAAGACATGTTGATCAGGTAAGTTGAACAAGAGTTTTGAACAAAAATAGGAAGATAAGATGACTTTTAGGTTATAAGAGAGCAGATGACACAATAATTACAAATTAGAGTTCATAAAAAAAAGTTATTAACACAAGTTGATATATATTTAATTTCTTTAATAAAACTGTAATTAAAAATACTATTTTATCCAAAAGAAGTCCATATGGTGGAAGGAGATTAGTTTAAATAAAAGCTATTAGTATCTCATAGTTTTAGTTTTAAAAAAAAAAGAGTTCATAAAAAATGAAAAACAATAATTAAGAAAAAAGTGTTGTGGGCTGAGGTTGAGTTTGTGAAAGGGATAGATGGTTGAGTGAGAAAAAGACCACATCTACATCTACTACATGAGATACATGGGGGGGTGAGGATGAGTTTGCACAATCATCATCACCTAAATCCAAGCAATCACTACCTAACAACATGGGCATCCATGCTTCTCCAGGTTCATGGCCTATTATTATATAATATAATATAAAATATTTTCCCTCATCTCATGTGCTTGTCTCATTATTTAATCATAGACATCTCACCAAACTTTGTGAACTTTTCCTACCCGCTACATTTTTGCTATTTTGCGCACGGTGCTCTGTCCTTCTTCTATGTACCTGTCGTTTTCACGGTTTGGTACATTCAGGCCCAGCTATGGCCCAAATTAATTAAAAGAGCTGCTCCACTCCAAGACCTAACGAGTAACGACCCGCTGTGGTAAAGGCATTAATACAACCCAAATTTCCTCAGGATTTAATTTGCCAACTATGAGCTTATGACTATCTAGCAAAGCAATAAACACACATACGGGTCAGGGGAAATAATTTCTATCTTTTTTCTTCTTCTCAAGTTTAGAACTAAATAACACATACCAACCAGAAAGAAGAGAAAACATGCATCTAATACCAAATTAATTAATTAATACTGCAAACATCTAAATCATTTCAAACTAGAGCATTTCTTGCATTTAGCAAGCAATTAATGAATGAGGCAGGGAAGGGTTGGGATGTTCCTTTCTGTCTCTGACAAGTGACCTGGCGTGGCAACTAGCAATTTGTTCATTGCATAAAGAAAACTAGGGAATTGTTAATTTGTTTGTTCAGGAAAAGGAAGGGTAGCTTAGACACATCCCACTACTAGTATTTATTGAAGAGAGTTATCCAATTTTTGCCCAACTACATGACCCCAGATGTAATAGAAAAAATTGGTACCAACCAAGTGCCAGAAACTGAACCAGAGTCCAATTCTATATAGACTTGTAGGGTAATAGGGTATTAGGTCTGACTCTGCCCGTTCTCAGTAATGGCTCTGTCCCATGCATGTCTTGAAAATTAGAGAAGATAAAAGTCTTGCTTTTTGTGTTCATTTAGTCATGAAAATATCACACGCTAAAACACATATTCAACTCCTCAATTTTTTGAAAACCTTTTTAATTTTCCTCTGCTTATCTTATCCAAATCAACTCAGAAAGTGAGGAACATGACCGCATATTGACATAATCATGGTTATTTTAAAGAAAACACTTGGGCTTTCTATTGCTAGAATCGTGCAAACAGATATGATTCAAAGATCAAATTAGTCGTCATGGACCAAGGTCACCCGAATACAGTCAAATATGAAAAAACAGTAAAGAGGACCATTGATTGTCGTTTAGTAATTATTTTTGCATATAATAAGGGACGGTGAAAGAATGAAAGAATTGATGCAATTCATGTTTAATCCCTAAAGCTTGGATTCTTAGTATTTTCACCTAATATCCTAAAAATATAAGCAAAATAGACTAAACAAGAGGAACTTTAAAACCAGTATCTCGGATCTCACATGACTTTCATCATTATAAAGTGAATAAAACCTAAACAAAGATAATTTCTGATACGCTTTATATAATTAATCCTTTTTTCCCTAGCTGATTACATCACCGAATCCATGGACTTTTCTACGAGTGTTCCATCATGATGTAATAGTCTTCTAGAGATTAGAGAGAAGAATTATGGATTAAATCAATCAATTAAGTGAGGGATTTTCCTTAAAACCAAGATTAGATTAGATTAGAGAAAGTGTTGGAAATGAATTATATTATAGGATGAGGGCACGGTGATAAGAAAGAGATATATTGTGTGGAAATATTGAGTTGAGGCATATCTTGGTTCTTGACTATAAGGTTAGAAAAGTGGTGGGACCCAGCGGTGATTGACGGTGGTTAAGAGAGGACCCACCGCCGCAGCAGCGCACATGTGCCTACGTCGGACGGCTACCAACTACCGCCCCAAAACATACTCGAGTTGGTAGCGTTCAGGGCCCAGAGCATAGGTTAGTTATTCCTATACAATTACTGTGTTTGATTACTTTTATCTTTAAGTGTATTTTAGGTGAAATTTTTTAAAAATTATATGGGTTTCACACTTATATACCTTACTTTAATTTATTTATTTTTCTTGTTTCAATTCATCTTTTTTTACTTTCATATTCTTTTGTTTTTTTTTTTTAAATCAAACATACTAACGAGGATATTTAGAAACCAAACATATGATCACATGTTTAATGATGTCACATTTTATTCATTTCTCTTGATGAAAGTAATTTAATAATATATTATTTTTTCTTTTTTAAGTAGGAACAATCAGAATTTAACCTAAATATTTAGGTATACTCCAATCCCTTGCCACTAGACCAATCCAAAGTAGATAAAAACATAAGATTAAATTTAGACAATAGTTTGGTTAAATTTAATTTCAATATTCAAAAAGTATCTTCTAGTAATACTTAGAACTCGAATTCAATATATCTAATTAAACTTAAATAATCTTATATCATTTAAGTCACGTGCTAGATAATGATAGAAAAGTTATGTTGAAACATGTAAGATTACTATGTTACTTAAACCTCTACTTAAGAGAAAACAATCATGCGTTAGATGATGGTTAATGTAAGTTTGATTAATTCTTCATATTTTGTATCCATAAGTGTGATTAATCATTATTTATAATATTCAAACAACTTTTTTCATAAATATTGTCGTGCATGCGGTGTATAAAATTAATTTTCATATTTGTGATCTTATTTTGGCATCTAAACAAAATTTCCTCTTGTTAAATTACTTATAAAAGCCATCATTTCTAAATATAAATTAATTGTTTAACTTTAGCTCTTCTGAATTCTATTCTTTAAAGTCTAACTGATTCCTCAAGATCTATTTATGAATTTATTCATGTTTATTTTGCATGATTTGTGAAATTTAATTTTAATATAATACAATGATGACATCATTAAAGTTTAAGGATATATTGGATTAAAGGCTGCTAACTAATTTTGCATATTTTAATACACAATTATGATTGCCAAATGCACCAAATGAATAAGAATAAAATTATTACTTTGAAACTAAAAATACTTTTAAATTTTTCCAACTTTAACCTAAACACTCACTAACTAACTCTGTTACTTTATACAAACTATTTAGTTTATAATTACTAGCTCACTTTTATTTTTTTTATTTTAATAAATTCCTCTATGTAATACATACAGTAGTATTCAATTCTCATGTTATAAAAAAAAAAAGGTATTCAATTCTTATAATATCAACCACTCCAAATCAGTGGATACTCCTAGTTGATGAGTAATGTATTTGAATATGGAAATTTAAGTGTCAGGTAAAAATTATAAATATTTCCTCTGCACCTTGCTCTCTTCTAACTTCCTTTTGTGACTATGTTGCATTTGAGTGTCTCTAGATAGAAGAAAGCTTTTGTCTTGAAAATAAATTGGAAAATTATGAGTAAGTGATCAACAAAAATAATTAGCTCCATGTCTTGAGTGCATGCCTGCAGCCTATACCTCCCGAACCCTAAATTTAGTACAACTACAACCTGCTCAATGCCAAACTCACTTTTAGCTAGAGAGAGAAAGATGCCTAACTCCCACATTAATCTCGTTTCTGTTTGTTAATTGTTGATTACGAAAGGAAAGTATCCCTACATTTTGGGAGTGGTACCAACCACGAGTCAATTGAAGGAGGAACCCTCAAATTTTGTCCAACTTCTAGAGAAGTGCATGTTGTTTTCTCCCTTTGTAAATTTTCTTCTTCCATTTGCTAAAAGATATCCTCCATTTTAGTCGTCTTTCAATCGTGAATAATGTTTGTTGCACGGCATTCAGCATCCCATCCCTCACAATAATGAGACGATAATTGGAGTAGGTATATGAAAAATGAGACGACTCTCTTTTTCTATCGAAAAAAATATCTCTATTATAAATTTCTTGTTTTTTATCTTACGTACGCTTTATTTGGACCTGCAGTTTTATAGAGATGAAAGAAATATGATGAATATAAATAAAACAAAAGATAAAATGGATGATTTGTTGTGTTATGTAAATTAAAAGAAATACGGAATAAATAGAAAATAAATAAATAAATAATGTTTTCTTTCCTTCTTGGTTTAGTTTTAAGAAAATGAAAGAAAAGCAAATAATTTTATTACAAAGACATTTTTGTCTCATTTTATTTTCTCAAAACTGCACATATATGCAAGTGGAATATTAGAGAAAGGACAGATAAACGGAGTATATATTAATAACGCAATCCTTCTCATTGTCTTAACATTCAATTTGAATGGAAGACCATTTTTTTTTTCTCACGGTTGACTGCTGATTTTTCTTTTCTAGTTTTCTTTCTCTCCACTTTTGTTGCCATTCCCAAACAGTGGAACTACTGATTATTTACCCCACTAGTCTTCTTTCACTTACTTCACTCGTTCCTAAATAACAGGAAATAAACCAAGCGATCATTAAATGTTTAATTTTACTACTTTATGTTCCATTTTCCGCCATGCCCATCAATACAATTTTCCCAATATTGTTCATCTATGTTGGTAAATCAATAGTTCAATACCCCATATCCATAGCCTAGTGAAATCTAAATTAAAGCAAATTTGACGGTATGACATGCCTATAATTAGGAACAAAAAAAAAAAAATAACAAGTTGAAAAGAAAAAAGAGAAGAATCGATGAAGCAATAATTAGCATTGCAAGGCCCAGTTTACCCCCATAGATAGATAAGAGGAAGGTAGATAGATAGATGTCCGAACAATCTCTATTCGCTAACCTATAACGGACCCCATGGAATGGCCATTAAATGTACACATGTGTGCTGCTACTATTTATCAAGTTGGTTAAGGTTCTATCAACATTATTATTATGTGATCCATATCTATATGCACACACACATGCACATCCCCAAAACAGAGTTGGATAAAGTACTTGCCACCAAACAATGGCTTATGTAAGGCATCCTTGTCTATTATCTGGTAATCTCCTTGATGCGTTGAGGATCTAGATATGAATCCAAAAGGACCCACTACAAGTCATGCATGTGAATTGTGATGTGGGTGGAGGTTGAACTAATTTAACAATATCGAGGATGCAGAAAGTATAGGGAAGAAACAACAATAATAAGTACCAATCCCACCCCCTCTCCCAATTGCTATTTGACGGTCTCAGAAAGCAATAAATTGAAATCACAAAAGTCCCCCTACCTTAGGGCACTTGTTGTTGGCTGCGCCATTAATAAAAAAAAATCGTGAGGCTTGAGAGAGTAAAATAATAGTGAAGAAATTAAAAAAATATCTTATGGAAGCTTCTAATGTCTCTACCTAACACTTTTGAAAAAGGAAAAAGGGATGGTTGATGGTTGAAAAGGGACGCTCCCCATTATCTGTGGGAAGGGCATAGTTTTGGGATCTGGTTGAAAATTAGCTACCACCCCTTCTGTCCTTTCTGCTCCTTGTTATCTAATCCTAATATCCAATGTCTTAAATTACTTTTTTTTCTTTCTGAAAGACAAATGTTTTTCAGCCTTTTTTAGGAAATTCATTCAAAAATTTAAAATAAAATCGTTTTATTACTACTAATGTTTTTTACTGTAATTTTTTTATTAAATATTAATATTTAATTTTCTTATAAATGCATTTTTTTTTGGGATTCTTTGTTAAGAACAATTCTCTTCTTTTATAATTTATTTTTCATTTCTACAACATTCACACTTCTATTCTAATTTCTATTTTCTATGATTATTTTATATATAAGCTTAACCAATTGTTATATAAATATTTAAATGCGATAATAATAATAATAATTTCTATCAATCGTTATTAAAAGAGCTATTATATTCCATACAAATATACTCTATAATAAATTATAAAAAAACATTAATGTAATTCTAAATATATTTACTTTATTTTCTAATAAAACAATTTCAGGTATCCATCCATATATACACGAATATCACAATCTTTAATAATGTTAAAGTGGCCAATCCAATCGAATTGCACTCTGACCCCATGACATGACCCTGAGTTAATGCGGCAGATAAAATTTGAATGGTTGGTAGGATCAATTTACTGCCAATTTTATTTTAGTAGTTGCTCCCACCTTTTAATGTGATTTATGCCATTTACCTATTCAAAAGTTCCTTATATATCTATCGTCAATACGCAATAATGTAGCTAGTAGCTACTAGTACTGAGAAAGCATACTCGCACCAAGCAAGCACCATTTGAACCAAAAAAGTTTGGAAAGATAATTACGCAACGACCATTACATACATGACCTAAAGCCAGCACAAAAAACATTCTTTAAATAACTAACCATGAATATAGATATAGATTGAAAACAAGGGTGCTTAGTGAATACAACTAATTGAAGGTTGCTGGGGTTTGATTAACTTGACGAAACCAATTAAGTACCTGATTAATATTATATATATAATAATAGTGCTGTACTTGGTCAGATCCATTGATCCAAAATCTTATCAGTTTTACCTATCTATCATTTCTCTAATTTGATTGCAAATATGGTATGAAGACGTATCACCAAATTTAGAAGAGCACAGTGTATACTTGATCTCTGTGTAAGGTAAAATAAAGTATAGCAAAACCTAGGTATGTTGGGTTTATATACACTGACTGTACATATACCGTGTTAAGAAGTTGGTTGGAGCTGGCCTAAATATTTAAATGCTAATAAGGTTGGTAGAACGAAAAGTGTGGCACTACGGATTCTGCTGGTTCATTCACGCGTTTTACGTAGTCTTGTATGTATCAGTACTCGGTATATATGTATTGTGCTAGCTGTAACTGTGATTCAGAAGAAATGAGGAAGATACTGTAATTAAGACTCTGCTGATCAGCCACATGTTTCAGTTTCCTCCACATATATATATAAACATGCGACAAACTTGAGTTTAAGTATATAATAAAAACAAAATGAGATTAGTTATATTTAAAGAATAAAAATTGTATTACAAATACATATAAAATAGTGTGTAAATGTATGGAGCATTATTTTAAACTTAATTAGGTAAGTATCATTCCATCTAAAAAATTTCTCCTCCCCTCTCAGGGTATCCATTTACTATTTGTGTATATATGGATATATCTATTATATTTTTTTGTGTATAATGATCACAAAATTTGAACCGAAGACCTCATAAATACTATCCTCAGTCTCCCGCTAGTAGCCGACCCAAGTGGTTTTTCTCCATAAAAGACAAGCCCAAAAGCCTCCAAATAGAATTCAAAGGGAAATAAAGATCATCATCCATAGATATATGGATATATCTATCATCCTTTTCTGGTATATAATGGTCCTCAGACCCCATAATACTACCTTAAATCCCCCGACAGTCGGCCGACTTAGTGGTTTTTCTCCATAAAAGACAAGCCCGAAAGCCTCCAAATAGAATTCAAAGGGGAAGAAAAAGAGAAATAAGGATCATCATCCACAGGCTTAGTGGTCTATATATATATATATATGACGCATGAATGCATACATAATATTCATTATAAGAATAGGAATAACAAAATATAACAACAATGATAAACGACCCACAATCACTAGATTCATCTGGGAGAGCAGGGATTTGTTGCGCAACTGTGTGATGCATCCATGTGAAGCCTCGAATAGTTAATTAATTATATAATCAAAAACTCTGGCTAGCTGATCTAGCTCAGGATGTAAATAAATTCATTAAAAATTCTGACAAGATTAACCACGACTTACGATGTGATGATGCAGATAAACTATTGAATTGTGTACAGTAAAATATAATTAAAAGAGCTGTCATTACTCATTACCCATTCCAATTGGAAAGAGGGACTTGTGTAAATTAAAAAAGTTTGCAAACCCAAACAAATTTCATGTTCTCTTCTTTGTCGCTACCATCAATTGCCAGAAGAAAAGAAAATGAAGAGTCACAGCAAGAGGCAAAATTGGGCAATAATGTTCAACTGTACCGTTACTATATATTATGCATATCAGCGACTAATTATTTATACAAATAAGAGAAGAAAAAAAAGAAAAAATAGGAGAGAAAATTCAAAAATTAACGAATTTCATTCTCTCACTTCTCTCCAACAACACTAACTAATTGATATAATTTGGTTGAATTTTCATTTCATTTCCAAGCGGGTGCAATCCCAAACACCGCTGGTTTTCATGCCCAAGAAATCATAAGCAGCAGCAGCAGCAGAAGAAGGAGTGGTGTTGTTGACAGTGACAGCGTTGGAAACGTTGCAGCTGCAATCTTTGCTGTTGTGCAAACCCAAACTGCAAACGAAACAAAGATTCTTCTGAGTCTGTTGTTGTTGGCGAGGAGGACTAATGGTTAACTCAAGGTTCAAGTCAGGGCAGCGTTCCAAGATGGAACCTTTAACAACGCTTCCGTTACTCGAACTTGTCTCTTGTTGTTCTTGTTTGCCAAAAGATATATTAGTTGTAACAGTTGCAGCAGTTGCAGCTTCGTTGAGTGGCCTATGAGTTGCAGGGTCGATTCCTCTGTTCAAAAGCTTCCTTCTTATGTGCGTATTCCAATAGTTCTTTATTTCATTGTCTGTTCTCCCCGGCAATCTTCCAGCTATCAAAGACCACCTGAAACCACAACAACAACAACGTTGTTGTTTTGTTTGTTTTAATTTAGATAAGATAAAGAGATAAGATTTCTTTTGAATCAATTGATATGATGGTGAAATTAACGAGGAGTTTGGTATATATGCTTACTTGTTACCGAGGAGACTGTGGAGTTTGATGATGAGCTCGTCTTCTTCTTCGGTAAAGTTACCTCTTTTAAGGTCGGGGCGGAGGTAGTTGATCCACCGGAGACGGCAGCTTTTGCCGCACCGGAGAAGACCGGCGGCTTTGGGGAGTGAACGCCAGCAGCCTTCGCCGTGAGCTCGAATATAAGATATGAGTCTGTCATCTTCTTCTTTAGTCCATGCACCTTTGTTTGTGTGAGCTTTCTCACAGCAAGGGGACCTTCCCATACTCAATTAATAACTCACACAATTATAAGAGTTGTGTTGTGTTGTGAAATTGCTCTATTTTTCTTACTTACTTTAGAGTTATGTAGTAATAAGGATAGGAATAGGAATTAGGATTGGCTAGCTTGCAGCAACAAATATTTAAGAAGCCGGCTCAAGAGGGAGTTTGGGTGTGGTTTTATAGGCTTTTGACTCCAAAGGAGACATAGAGAGAAAAGGGAGACCCTAATTGCTTCTAGATGCGAGTTGGTGAGACAGGTTAAAGAGAGTGCCTCTTGTCTCTCTCTCATCCCCTGTCTGATGATATATTTATACTACTGTATTTGCATCAATGATATAACTAGTTAAAAGACATTAACTATGGGTAACCTTCAGGTTGGTGTAAAGTAGAATATGTATTAAAGTATGGTAAGGCAAGACAAGATGTGATCTCTTGCCTCTTTTAGAAAAAGAGAACATATTTTATATAATCTCATATGCTTTACCCCTAATATAAAACCCAAACCTGGTTACTAACTAATCTTGTGCTAGGTAAAAAAAAAAAATCAGTTCTCCATCAGTTCTTTCTTCAATAATTGATCAATGAAATGTCAAGCTGTGGTTAAGTAAGGAGTAAGCTACCTCTATATTTAATCATTTGGGATTAAAAAATTGGCCTTTCCATTTACCGTGCATGTGACAATGGAATCAAATTGAAGTTAGAGAGACTTTTATTATTTGAATTTGACCTAATTAGCAGGATCTACCTACCTTAAAACGTTTGAGTTTGATTCTTATTATTATCTTGGAATGTTACAACCTCTCATCTTTCAAACATTGTTTCTAATTATAATATAAAAAAATGTTACATGTCCAACAGATTCTGCATACAAATTTTATCATCAATGATTAACATAATTTGATATACTCTAATAATAGTACGTTTTACGGCACTAAACAATTATTCACTAGTTTTATTTTTACTAGTTCAGTGAAAATCACCACTTAATTAATGTAGAAATACAGTAATAGTACAATGCAGAATTAACATGTGGATAACCAGTCAATACCATGCCTTAAACATAAGAGCTTTCATGTGGGTTTAATAATTTCCCTTAACAAAATTAGCAATTTCGGTAAGTTAGTCGCAACGGGCAATTCCTGAAAGAAATGTATCAGTAGTTGGCTATTCATGTGCATAGACACAGAGATGGTAATGGTAGTTGGCTATTCATGTGGCATTATCATGCATGAGACAAGTTTCTAGAAGTGTTGGAGGGGTTGGAATGAGAGAAGGGGAGAATGGGAAATGCCAAATGAGTGTGAGTGCGGTTGCGGTTGTATATGGGTTTTGGTTTTGGTTTACCTTCCACTTTTCGTTTTCCTCTTCCCCCAAACCTGAAACCTTGTGTTGCAAGTTTAGGGAAAGGTTGGGATTGGGGGACTCATTATTCATCTTTTTGTTGTCATAATCGCCCCCCAATTAGCAGTAGTTATCCACTACCGCACATATATCCACTCTTTCTCTTTCCCTGTGAACGTCAAGTGGATGGTAAGAGTACTTAATATTCATGGGTACAAGTTGCTTTCAAGGAGGAAGAAGAGCACCAATATTGTGGGGAAAAGATTCAGTCCACATGGGTGTAATTATTTGGGAGTATTTCACCCACCTTTTCACTCTTTTCTGACTGTACTTGCAATTCTAGACCAAATCCTCCACCAGTTATATATATGTTGAACTATGGTACATATATAATGACATGAATTACACGCACAACTTTTAACAACACTTGTAGTATTCTTGGAAATGTAAACATCTCATTTTGACGGCAATTTTTTTGCTTCCAAACCAAAATTTGACTCACTGTTAATGTGCAAATTAAAGAAATTGATCCTCTGTGTTTTTAAAGAGAATGAACAACTCAACTAATTAAGATCATGAGCATATAATAGCATTGATTAGATGATATTTTATGGGGTGAGGCAACAACACTACCTAACTCTAATTCAAAAGATGCAATGTGCGTATAATACCAAAGTGTTAGCAATAATAATAATAAATGATGGAGGAAGCTAGGCGCGAAACAGCACACATCAATAAATTGAGCATGAGTCCGTCATGGTCGCTATCAGTTGGGTGTAATTATTACAAGAGATCAGCCTATAATGGGCTTCTTAGCTAACCCAAAAAGGAGGAGAAACCTAAGAGGCCACATGGGATGGGAAGAAAATCAAACAAAGATGAAAATTTTCAAATGAAAAGGGACTCAGTCGTCTAATTCTAATTCGAATATATACATTACAGAGAGTGTATGGTGACAGCCAGCACAGCAACACGAGTTTGTCATGTGCTTAGGTACTCTCACTCGTGGGAGGCTGTCCTAACTTCTAAAAGCCACTTACTTACTACCTACCACTTTGGCTGCCTGTCCTCCACATGTGTGGCTTCCTCAACTTGAACCTTTTCTGCTATGCTATATAGTGGATAAGATTTTTAAAACTCATTATTCAGTATTCAATAATAACCTTGCTCACAAAGGAGAAATTTTCTTGTAACAGTGTTGCCAGACACTAACTGCAGATTCCGATATTTCCTTTTACCGCTTTTCCTGCCTTTTCATCTTTTTTCCCATTTAAAATAGGACACATTGTCTGAGGACTCGAATGAATTTGATGAATTGTTCATCGCCATAACAGGCACCTTCTCTTTGTTATCAAAGAAAAACAAATAGACATCCACTCCCCAAGTCATACTTTAATTATATTCACCACGTTCTTCAATGATCTAATCTTAAAAATATTGTTTTCCTCTTCGTGGGTATGTATGTGCACACACACACAAAAAAGTGATGTACAATTATTAAGTATTAACAATCCAATGTTTTAAGACTTTTGTGCCTATAAATATGTAAATAAAGTAGACTTAAGCTTTACATAATTATATGAGGAGACCTTTTTTTAGAGGATCATATTGAATTATACTACTATAGTTGTTAGATCTAATTAAATTTCATGAATTCATTTATATTTAAATTGCTCACACGAATAATATTTATAATACAATTTTAATTAGATAATTCTAATTCAATTACGAAAATATATTTCGCAAACAATAAAAATTCAAAAGTAATGATATTTATTATACAGTTTTAATATAATATTTAATAAATTATATTTAATATATTTAATTTTATAAAATCATAACTTCAAGAGAAAAATTAACAATTTTTTTTAATGAAAAAGTATACATCATATATATTAAAAACACTATCTACATTGAATTATTTTATAATAAATAATGAAGTGATAAAAAATTTATTTTTAATATATTTTTATATATTTGAATAAACTAGTACAGGGGTTGTTCCACCTGGTTAAACACTTAAAAGAGAATTCTCTATGCTAGTGCATTCTAATTATAAGCATGATTTTCACAATTCTCTCGGCTAGTGCAGTTACGGACTCACGGTTTTCATAATTCTGATTTCCTCGCACGTAACATACACGACAAATTAGTCATTCTCTTTCGGCATGTCTACCCTCTAACCATTCAGAGAACAACACGTAACTGGGAATGTTAAAATTTGTATTTACGTATAATGAAGTTGCTCTCAATTTGAGTACTCAGGGATGTTTTTAGTCTATTCATATAAAAGTCTGAATGTCTGTAGCATTATTCTTTATTGGTACTAAGTAAACAGAAACTGAAGCTGCAAAAATGAACCCTGTTTTGCACACTATGGGTCAGGGTCAGGGTCACGCAACCGTAACAGCCAAGAGATGAACAAATCCAGTTTACTTCCCTCTTTTGCGAACTTCATACAAGTAACTGAGGATCACCACTGCGGTAGCAACTACAACTCCTACAGCACCTTGTGCCAGTATGGTCCCTTCCTTAATAGAAATCGGCTTTGAACTTGGCACAAAGCCTAGCTCTGAAAGTTTCTTATGTGATTCAGCATAATCTCGAAAAAATGCATCCTCATCCTGCCAGAGTGACAGAGTTTTAAAATAGGAGACAGCAGACAGATTCACACAAATCAATGATGCATTAACAGCAGCCAGAACATTGCTGAAAATAGTATGCTCTTAATTTTCTTTAATGGGTTTAGAGCAAAACAGAAACTTCGGTAAGTTATTCTACAACTCTACATACAAGTGCTAACACTATCAAGCATGTTATTTAGTTTAATGTAAACTTTAGTTTCATTAGTCTAAAGAAGGAAAACAAGACCAACGTTTAGTCAATTGTTGGCAAAGTATGTAATTTTATTAATACCTGACCAGCCAATGGTGAAAAGGTCAATGGGCCAGTTTGTTTGAACTAATGAAGTGTCAAGATAGCATAGTAAATTCCAAAGCACAACGCACATGGGGAAGAAGGATCCTACTAATCTCAACTGCTACTGAATGAGCTTGGGCCAAAAGAATTTTTTTTTGGTGTACACTGTATAATGGTGGCGATAAGGATAGAACCTAAAACTTTATGCATACTACCCAAATCTCTCACTATTAAGCCAACCCTGGTGGGTACCTCAGGCCAAAAGATTGATCTAATAATTAATGCAATAAGATTACAAGCTTCATGGTGTTTATAGTAAACAGATATTCACATGAAATGCTATTGAGAAACAATAATTGGTAATTTGGACACAACATCAAACAAATTTCAAAACGGTGGTTATTTGAATTAATCTCAATTACCTTTGCATATAGCTCAACATAACAGCGAAATTCAGCATCCTCCAATAAAGCCTTGTCTGTTGGAAGTTTAAGCAGCCCAGCAGAATCTTCTTTCAAAAGTTCCCTGATGTTAACAATGATATTTAGATGTAGATAAAAATCAAACTCTTCCAATATTGCATTGCGAGGCTAAAGTGAAGCTCTACAAAGTGAAACTCTATAGTATTGCACACAACACAAGTCTTACACAAAGTATGAGTTATCAAACTTCAGAGGGTCCTCCGTCCAAGGGCCATCAAACCCTGATCTCTCTGGATGTGCTCTCCCCTTATAAGATCACCACAGAAAGTAAGATAAGAATAATCTAGTCATAATCACAGCAAATAATAAAAAGATATTAAACAAAAGAAGAATTACCAGTGTATGTCCTCCAGATAGTGCAACAATATCTCGGTCAGTCAAGCCCATTCGATAAAAGATATCACGGAGATGTGGAACACCTAACAACAGCATTGACATATTTTTATGCTTTCATACTGCATTCTTAACCTCGTCAATTGTGAAGGGAATACAAAAAATAGAACATCATTCACAGTCCAGGTGAAGAGAATAGTATTATCACTGACAAATTTCAAAACACACCTTTTTTAGCATCAGGAAGCCGCCCTTCATTAGGAGATACTTTTGAATCCTACAAGAATAGAAAATTACATGAACAAAACACAATTTGGTGATTTCATAATAATTAATATTCTGACTAAAGGCATGGCACAACATACTCTTCTACCAGGAACGAAATCAATTGTTGGACCCCCAGTAACCTCAACTGCAACAACACCCGCAAGCTGGAAGCACAGGGAGAAAGAAATGATTTTTTAATCAGATTTGTATAATCTATATGGTAGTTAGTTTAAATCTTTTTTCTACTTATAAATGAATCTTGTTTTATACAAGCTATGCCCTATCAACCCTATCAATGAGTGATAATCTCCTCCCTCTCTGTTTCAACAGAATCTGGACTCATGCACTCATTGGATTTAAATGGCTTGTATGTCATATACACAAAAATCCAGTAACTGCTTGATTCTGATATAAATAATTTTGGTAATCTTAAGGGAAATTTTGATTTTCAGAATATCAAATTGCTGATATTTTCTAACCTTTGACACTAGTACATTAGTGTATAAGAAAATCAAATGATATTCACCTTTATTGTAGAAATCTTAGGCACTAACGTTAACTATATGCATGTCAAAAACTTGCCACAAAAGAATTGGACCACAACCAGGTAAATGCTTAAGCTATTAAAACTTGAAACTCATTCCATTAACTAATACAGGAGCTTGAGCTTCAATTGTACTCCTGTACACTTCTTAACTAGCAACATCTAGCTGTACTACTGCTCCTAATACAAAAAAGATATAGCTATCAAGAATTCTTGATTAACTGGGCAATGTTTGTCAATCCCCTTGCAATTGTGGTCTTTGGTTTTAAATTGTGGTAGTGGTTGTGGATGCAGACATGGTTGTGGCCACTGCAATTGCAGGCATTTTAGCTATTGTGATGCAATATTGTGGCCATTGCAGCATAAAATTATTTTATGTTTGCACTGAATGTAACTTATCATGACTCATTCAAAATCCCACATCTATTGCTCCTCCCTCCCAAATCCCACCTTTCATTCACCAACTTGCCAACATCCTAAAATCTCCCCAACCCTTTGAAATTCACTTTAAATCTACTAAGTAAAGAAATAGAAAGAGTGAAGAACAATTTGTTTGAGAACTTTGATTCCCATTGCTGTGTGATGCATTTGTTTTGGTGGAACGTTGCAGATCTTTTAGTGATTTTCAAACACATCAAAAGGTGTGATGTGGTTGTGAACCCAACCACAATATCCTGGCCGCATCATGGGATGTGTTCCACAATTTGAAACCATAAGTAATCAGAGTTGTCAAACATTATAAGAGGATGAGTCTTAAGTGTAACAAGGCACTACATCACTGGCATGTTAAGTCTGTAACCTTAAGATTCATCCATCCACCTCATACTGAAATTCAATCATGATCAGGCAACAAAATAGAAACAAGAGTCATAAACTAATCCCACCTAACACTATAGGAAAACCAAAGCCTCAGCAGCATCCATGAGATTTGAGTAAAAAACAGTGTACAAAAAGAGTAATTTGAACTGATAGTGGCAGAAAATGGAACCCTTAATTAATTATCATGCAAATCCCAGACAAGTTTGAAAGTCCATTGACCCCATTCTATAATTTTTACCTAATGAATTCAGTAAAAAATTATCAGATTCACTACAGACTTTTATAGCAACTAAATGAAAACAAATGATCACCTGGAAGAGATCTGCATATGTAATTTTAGGATATTTTGCCTTCACTTCCTCTGCGACATCAGAAAATCAGCCAACTCTTAGAAAGACAAGGAGACCGACATAGTTCCAATTTTGGTAAGAACATCCTAAGCGAGTTCAATTCAACACAAGGCCGCGTGACCATGACAAATCACAAACCAAATTCAAGCCTATATGTATTATGGTTAATTCAATACTCAAATAACACAAAGTATGTGCAAATAGATAAGCACGGAGCATTACAATTCCTAACCTAGCTAGCTAGCAAAATGAAAACGAAATAATTTTAGGAAAAGATAAAAAGTAAGGAATGAAGAAAAAGCATACGGCAGAAATCAATAGCTTTCTTCAAGCCATTATTGGCTCCGTGAGAATACTCTTCCTCGTTCCGGATCGAACCGTTAGGTCCACCGGTCTTGGTCTTAGCATCGTAAGTTCCGGCATCGTGCCAGCTGCATCAAATCAAGCTAATTCAAACACAGAAAAGGGAAACACACAGTTGCACGATCGCAGCGTTGACCGTGTACGAAGCGAAATCTAGGTATTAAAATCAATCGTTTAATTGAAGAAGAAAAAAAATAAAAAGAGTGAGAGAGAAGAAGAAGAAGGAGTTACGCTAATCGGAGCATGAGAGGAGCGCAGTTCCTGTTAGCGATGAGTGCGCGGAGATCGCGGCGAGCCTTGTCGACCTCCTTGAGGTACTCTGCATCGACGACTACCGGCAACGCCATTCTCAACGGATTCTGGCGGAAAGGAAAGGAAAAACGAAACAACAAACAAACCTCCCCTCACCTCACTGCAGCAGAGTCTGCTAAGTGCTAACTGTGAAATGTGAATGGATAACTGTATTGTATTGTATGGGTGGTGTTCCCATTTCCCAATCCCATCGCTTATTCTATTCCCATGCCTTCCCACTTCTCTCTTGCCACGTCACGTTACTTAATTGGCTCACAAGCTTCACGAAAATGCATAATCAATCACCTAAAAATAAAGGGACAAAATTCATACTTCCATTCACTTTTTTTTATTACTACTTAAAACTATAGCATTAATTTTATTTAATAATTTGAGATTTTTGTTAATAAAACTATTATGCACTAAAACAATGTGTTAAAAAATCATTGAAGGATGTCTCAGCTCCACCCAGCATAAAACGAGCTTTCATATGTATATGGACACGTTTCTTATGCAAAAGGTCAATATACAAGAACATCCAATTTGTTGGTATCTAATCTAAAAAAATACTGTCCAATTTGTTGGTATATATATAGAGAGAGCCTTTTTTTATATTGGGTTTATAATTTTTGTTTAAAACTTAGACTTATTTAAAACAATGAAAATAATTGTTTTGATTACTTTCATTTATTATACTGAACACTAATAGTTTTCTTAAATAGAATCTTGGCACTTAAACTGACGTTTTCAAATGTTATAAATTCAATAGTTTTTCATCCCCGAATTTCAGTGCCAAAAATGCATCTTCAATTTAATTTTTTATACATTCAAAATATTTGATAAAAAAAATAATACTTTATAATATATATTGGAATATAATTAAAATTTATTAAAATAAAATGTAGAATGTAGAATTTTTACACATTCGGACGTAAAGCTGGTTTGTTGTGTGTAGTCCGAAAATCTTGGTGTAGATTTTTTACAAACGAGCCTACTTGTGCTTGATTAGTTACACAAGTTAAGAAAGACGAAGAAAAGGCCCAATTTGAGGAATTTTCGTCTTAGACAATTTCCAACAGAAATGATTAATGGTACGAAATGTTTTTACGAACGGATGGAAGCCGCTGGGAGCCGTTGATGAGATTTTACCTCTTGTAAACTGAATTTTCCAAACCAGCATGATTGGATGTTAACGATTTCCAAAATTTCCCGAGTTTTAAGTACCCAATAGTAAAATTGCCTCTCGATTCATAATATTGGATCACATTCTGATTCTGTTGAAATTATGGTTCAAGCTGAAAGCTGGATACGCATCATATAGGTCGTTCTTCAATGATACCAATTAAGGTAAATGTATATAATCCAAACCAAATCATATCTATGCTTTTGCTATTTCAAACCTTTTTATCTCAAACATGTACATGATTGACAAATAAAACCAATATATATCCCAGGAACACATGAAATACCCTTCTCACCTTTTCCTTACACTGCATGGAAAACAAATTTTTAAAAAGGAAAGAAGGGGAGAAAGAAACAGAAGTACAAATCTATGGAGAATTTAATCATCATGCTTCCAAGGTTCTCCACTGCAACTCTATCTGGAGGCGACCATTCTTGGAGTCTATAAGATGGTACTTCTCATTGATTCTTTTGTTGGCAACAACATCCCCAAGATTGATGTCGATATAACCCAATGGTTCCTAATGCCGTAAGGAGCAGAAGATAATAAAACTCAAGTCAGATCAAGTAACATGAAAGGGAAAAAAAACGTTGAGCTTAATTTCACGGCAAAGCACTGTTGTTTCAAAAGAACATATTAGTGCAAACAAGGAATCATCAAGTGTTAAATCAAAGTTGCAATGGGCGAGCTTATAATTTCTCATTTTAGCAATAAAAGGCAAAAATGCAAGAAACACTTTGAAACAAAGATGCTCCGTAGAGTATATAAAAGCAGCATGAGTGTATAGTTTACCGCACAACATAACAAAGATCCTACTAACTATCTTCTGAAAATTCAATATAATGTTCCTCTGAACTAATGAAGTCAATTTCACATGCACTAGATTCTAGAAACATGAATACAATCATCCCTCAACATACATTTAGGCTAAATTATATAAAACTCCCTTGAAGTTTGAGACATGCGATTTACTTTCTTTGATTCAAATTAAAACAATCAACTTCCCAATAATAAGGTTCCATCAAAATAGACAGCAGTGAGCATGACATTACCCAAAGCTAAAGGCACTTGTGTAATTCAGCCTACATTTTTATATTTGGATTTGGAATCATTAAAAGTTTGTGCAGATTCCACACGTGTTTTAACTTTTTTCAACAATTTGAGGCTTTCTAGTCTAACTCACTCTTGCATAAGGCTCGGGCTTAGTTTCTACAGTATGCCATCATACTAATGATAATGCATCACATAATTCAGAACTCTAGAGTTGCTATGATTATGTACCTTTTGGTGGAGCAGGTTTCTTGATGAAGTACTGACAACCTCCACATGCAATCTATCATTGGTGGGAGGCTCCTCCACCATAAATTGGAACTCATCTTCCCATCTTGGATCTCTGTTCTTTTTAATGCGCTGTGATTATAACCATAGGCATCATCAGCATTCCATACAAAAATCAGTATTCCATACAAAAAAACCAATATCAGCCTGAATTTAATGTATACATGTATCACTCCAATCTTTTTATCTTTGACATTTGCATCTGCATCCCATTATCTTCTTGCTCTTTTCTATTTTTTGTTAGATTAATAAAAAGAATTATGAATTTGCTACTCGAGTAAAGACAAGAAAAAATAACTAGACCATATGCTGGGTAGAATGGTTAGACTACAATATGTTTGATTAAATTCTCCAACAGTATACCACATTCTATAAGAGATTTGCCAAACTGGAACCTGTACCCCCACCCCTCCTAAGTAGCATCTATTAGCAACAACCTATGGGGATTTAGTTGAATGGAAATAATTTCAGAAACCCATTAAGGAGTATTAAAACCCAAGCTTGTAAAGAGGGGTTTTCCCTATCTTCCAGGGGAAAGGTTAGGGAGCCTAATATTTTATTTATTCCAGATAATCCAGAAGAAACAAAAAGTAAAATGCAAGTATTTCTTGGGATTCTGTACCTTAGTTTTTTTCTCCTCCCCTCTGAAAATAAGACGTACATGTGGATTAGTGTGATACTTTCCTTCAACGTCTTGAGCTTCATGGACTATAACTACAAGCAAACCTCCACCAGCTGGAGTACCTTCAGGAGCTTTCGGTACTGTCTGTGTCTCCTCAAACCCCTTGCCCAAATCCTCCTCCTTGAAGGGTTTATAAGTCAATTCCACAACAATCTGCCCTCGTGACTTCTCATTTTGGACATCATTAGGATCCATATTTTTTAGGAGGTCAAGAGAAAAACGTTTAGTCTCTTCAGGGGAAACTTCTTTTAAAGGGATCACATTCATACCCATCTTGTCATGCTTCCCAACCTAAGCACAGATACAAAAAAACAACATTCAGTTATGATATCATAAGAAGAAACTAGAAAAAACACTTACAGTTCAACAGATTTACCTGCTCCCAGTCATAAACATTAATCTCTAAAACCTGGGAGTCTGGATCTTTAACAACCATATTGAATTCTTCATTCCATTCAGGATTTAAGTTCTTGTGCTTCACAGTAGTCTTTTTCGATGGCAATTTATCCTCAGTAAGCTTTAGCTTCACATAAGGGTCAGATGCACCAAGAAGATCTTTCTTCTTTAACTTAATTGCTTGCAGAACCTTTACATGTAAAATACCAACAGGCCTCTTCAAGGCTCTAAGATTCCCAATAACATTCACAAGAAAAAACAGAAAAGAGTTAAGGTAATATACCATTATATTTTGACAAACATTTATAGAAATGAAGTAACATACTTTGACATATCTAACACTTGAACTTCCAAGGTTTTGGGCCATAGATACATGTTTGCAACCTGATCTTTAATAAGCTCCTGAAAATAAGCGATGAATACTTCAATAAACCAAAACCAAAACAAGCGTAGTACAATAACAATAACATGGATATGTTACAAAAGCATAAACCGCGAGTGCACACCATAAACCAAAGAATACATTACATATGTGCTATACATAAAAGGACCACCAGTTTTCTGTGTACACTTTAATCTGTAATAATAAAACTTAAATAAAACAAGGTAGCATAATCAAGAAAATGGAAGGCATTTAAGATGGCCAAAACAAACTTTCAATTTCATAGATGTGACCAATCAAATGATATTTCTATAACTAATTCTACAAGAGAAGAAAATGCCAAAACAAAAAGCTGGCTTGAATCTAAAAAGGTAACAGCACCCAACTGAATCTGACACCACTGGACCACTTTAACCAAGAAGACCTAATTATACCCTCAATGAACTGTAAAATAACACCTTACAAGCCCACAAACAGTTCAAATTCAGACCCCTACACTACATATTTCGTCATGTTCACATCACACAGGTTCTTATTTCCTTTAGCAATCAAATTTCTATCTGACATGTGCAAACACAACACCAGCTTGATGCAAGAAATTGTTCCATGATAATTTTCCCACCATTATGCCAGCAAAGATGTTTTGTGCATACACAAATCAATGGTCTGTACTGAGAATATCACACATTTCAAAATAAAATCTACTTGAGCAAACAATTGTTCATTTCTAGCATGGTGAGATTGTCTACTATGCAGCCGGTGTCAACTCTGGCTTAAAGAATGGAAGAAGAATGTAAGCAAGTTCAGACTTCAAATATTAACCATGTAGATAGGAAAGGGGGGGGGGGGGGGGGGGGAGCAGACAAACAGATAAAGAAGATACCATCTTATACCTGAACAATCCTATAGACCCCCGGAATAGACATAAGATCAGCCCCTATGAGCTTTAGCCCAAAGTCAACATGTGGCTGCAAAATAATGTACACCAAAAACAGAAAGAAGATAATAACCGGATATAAAATAATCACAAGTTGATATCAATTTGGGGCAGGAAGAAAACAATACCAAAGTTTCCAAACATTCAAAATAAAATCAAATAATTTAATTATGTATAAGCAGGAAGAAAAAATGTTAGAATTTCAACATCATCAAGGATATCATAAAATGGCAATAATAACTCCAGATATCATCATAAGCATCAACAAAAATATACCTACAATCGCAAATCATTTGCATATGGAAGAAACCCACCCAAAAAGAAAAGAACTACAATCACAATTATATTTGAAGTTACTAAACTACTAATAAGGGAGGAAAGCAAGTTATTTGAACATGATCCCTTGTCGACAAAAGCTGAAAGCTTGATAAATGATCATCACTATAATAGCCCTAGAATCTCTCAAAAATATTTTGAAGGTCACCTTTCAGTTTTAAAATGTGTAAATATCAGTGACTATGATGAATTTTTTTAATTCTAAACAAGTCAAGTGCAAAGGTTATTTATTTCATTTAGGTTACGTCAGAAAAGGGAGTTGTGATTGTGATTGCCAGAAGTTAGTGATTCTTAATACATGTCTAGTATTCCTAAAAGTAAAAACAATTACATTCTTAAAACATTCAAGACTTTATGGGGACAAATAGCAATGAAATGTACATGTAACAAAAGAAGACAGAAATATATCCTGAATTTAAGCATTTTCAATAGGAAGACCATGCATTGAACTTGCACATAAGTAGGTCAGAATGAAAGATCTATCCCAGCTCCTCTTTCCCAATAAGAATAGAATATCCAATCATCCAGTACGGGGTTTCTATCAACATTACTTCCAACTAGAAAACACTCCATGATAACACTATCAAATACTCTACTTGTGTCTTTCATTACATGTTCAAGTGAGCATGCAAAGTAGGTGGGGGGAAGTAATACACCCAACAATCACCAACCTTTTCCATGAGAGAGACGTATATGTTCGCAAAGCAAGGAAAGCTAGGAACCAAAGGCTTCAAAGTAATACGAGGCAAAAGGAAAACTTGCAAATCCACAACCTGAAAAGAAATAAGAGCTCTCAGTGGGAAGGGAAAAAAAGTTATCAATCCCCTCTCTACCAACACGCACCAAAACACAATAAAGTTACCTGCACAGTTGCTTTCAACCCAAATGCCTTAACAGAAACAGTGACATTAGGATTTGCAGCCCATTTTACAGAAGGCTCCATAATTAACTCCTTCTCATCAGTCACATAAACTTTCATTCCTATAAATGTGCATTTAACAAAAGAAGTATTAGGAATATTCATGACAAAAACAGAGGATCTTATGGGGAAATGCATTATAATAGAAAATATTGATTTAAGACCAACAAGCCATATAAGAAGATTTTGTGTGTAAATGCTGGTTACTCTTTCTGTAACTCTGCTTCATATCCCAAAAAGGCTAATATCTTTGGTATCACCGGCAATGTCTAAAAATAGCAAATATTCATGGACCCTAGATTCACTGAGTCACATTTCACACAGTCAAGGGAGCAGTCATGATCTAATGGCTATTTTTTTCTTTTTCTAATATTATATTAACTTTACAGAGTAAAAAAATAAAATTAAAGGTTAAGATTCAAAATTCTGTCTTTCTGACTGCAGAAAATCCACATCAAATATTTATCCCCTTGTAAGCAATAGAAGAGAATAGAAACTCGGTGAAAACAGCTAACACTGTTCACAAGACATTGTCGGACAATTACAAGGTTCTTATCCGGATCTACTTACTAACCTTGAAATGTTGGAGGCAGTGACCCCAGTGTGAGTGTTTCAAACTCAACGGAATCAATTTTGTATTTAGGAATCTGCTCAGCAATTATAGGTTTTGCAATGTTCTTCGCAGTCTTGCATATTGCCTAAATAAATTAAAAATATCTCCATAGTCAAACAAGCTTAGAAACAAGGAGAATCAAAAGCCTAGTATAGTAGATGTTAATCTCGAAGAGTTAAAGCATATATTAAAACTACAAACCTTGTCAAGATACGGCCACATATATTCTACAAACTTGTTCAGCCAGTCAAGCTTGACAAAAAAAAAAAAAAAATTAAACAAATTATTCAGTAGTCAAATCCTACTAAAGTAAAAAAAAAAAAAAAAAAGCAAGTACAAATTGGGTAATAGTAGGTTACCCGATCAAAATCGGGATTTTTTATCCAAAGAGGAATCTCGGGAAACATTCGTTGCAGAGTCTCTTGCTCTTGCTCCGCCAATGGCTTGATTTCAGGATCCTGTCCAAGCCACAGTTATTAAATTCAAACACAAAGACAACAATGCTTAAAGAATCATATGCAGCAGCATATAGCTGCTACACACAAACATACGTACCTCAACATTGGTGGGTTGGAAGTAGATGAAGAGAAAGTAGCCAGCCACGAGACCAATCGAAATCCCAACCCCAAATCCCAAAAACCCCAAAATGGTACCAAAGAAACCCATTTCAACTCGATTCTTTTTCTTTCAGCTAAACTCTGTTCCAGATCGCGATTTCTCTCCACTACTACTACACCATTATTCCTCTACTCGGTTTATCGCAATAGATCAATTATTTTAAAGTAAGGAAAAAAAATCGTTAGAGATTTTGTCCTTATAGCTGAGGTGGGGGCAGGTTATTGAAACGGTTGAAGAC
Organism: Glycine max; assembly: GCF_000004515.6. Lineage (NCBI taxonomy): Eukaryota > Viridiplantae > Streptophyta > Magnoliopsida > Fabales > Fabaceae > Glycine > Glycine max. The sequence goes on from NC_038247.2 coordinate 8,181,433, forward strand.
CAAAGACGAAGCAATTGAACGGCGAGAGACGGAAACAGAAAGCAAAGCATCCCTAAAATGAATTAATATAAATAAATATACACGTGGCGTGCATGGAAAGCTGTCGGCATGGGTTTCAGCCAGATCACCTGATGGTGACCGTGATTGCCAATGCCTCTACGCGGATACTGGACACCTGGCTAGTTTCCATGTAAAATAAGACAAGCAAGTAGTTACCTTTCACACCAAAGACAGAAAATATTAAGACATAAGAAACATTTTAATCTACAAATAAAAATAAAAATTATCGGGAATAAAAATAATATTTATGTTGGTAGCTATTGCAACTATGATTCAACACTTTGACCGGTTGAGTGTTGACTCTCTAGTAATAGTAAGTAGTTGGTGAAAGAAAGGTCAGATGGGCCATGCATGGGTCCAGTAATCAAGTTGTTAATCCATAGCTTTGATATTAAACAATGAGCGTTTATTCAAAACATGGCAGTGATTGCAACTCATTATGATAGTTTTCAAGCTCCCAACCCCCTCCCACCCCTCAATTCAATCCCTTACGCTTTTAGTTAGAAATTAGAAGAAGAAAAATTGACTGGAAATAAAATACAATAGAATATTTGGCTTTTTGGTTTCAATAAAAATGAAAGGAGAAATTTTAATATTATAAAAATTAATACATAATCGATTCAGTATGTGTTTGGATTGTATTCAAAACTATGGTGGAGGATGATGAAGTAGATCAAACTTAATTTTAATCAAAAAATTGCATATATTAGTTATCTTTATAAAATTAATTATGATCAAAAAATCATGGTGGAGTTGAAATAAGTAGGAATAATTTATAATTCTATCAAAATCAACAATAATTGATTTTTGTCCAATTTACTCTCAATCATATGTTTATTGTTTATTGATTTTAAAAGAATAATTAAAAGTCTCGATATATTTATTTACTTTTGAATGCATTTTGTCTAATTTATTTTTACACTCATCCTTAATAGTGTGATAGATCATATTAAAAATATAATAAAAATATTAAAAAATATATTGTTTATCCTCTTTGACCAAAGATTTACCCTCACACTGGTACGCTTAATATTATTTATACTTTGATGCTTATGTTAAGTTAGTACTTTTATTATTTATTTTATCCAATTTTAATTTTAATGTTTTATAAGAAATGTGGTTATATTTCAAAAGTTAGCATATTATATACATACTGTTATACTGTTTCAACTTTACGTAATTGATTTTGAATGTTGTAAAATTAATTTTACATAATTAATTATTATTATAACTGATTATGAAGTAACACGATTTTTGCTTGAATAACAGATATTAGAAAAGTAATTTTTTAATAGAATATTGTTTAAAAGCTTTCAATCAAAATTGATTTTGAAGGTATAATAATCAAAATAAATTTTAATATCTATATACATATTTTATTATAATTAATTTTAATTATATATGATTACTATCAAATAGGCATAACTAAAATTAAGTCGGCATGTGTATAATATGCTACCTTTTGAAATAAAACCACATCCCATATAAAACATTAAAATTAGATAAATTCTATTTTAATATGATTTGTCACACACTATTAATGGTATGAGTGTACCCGTAAATTAGATAAAAATGCATTCAAAATTAAATAAATATAACAATACTTTTAATTATATTTTTTATTTTGACATATTTAATTATATTTTTAAATCAATAAATAAATAATAAACATATGCACATGAGTGGATGTGAGGGTAAATTAGCCCAAATAAAAGTCAAATTGATTTTTGTAGAAGCATGAGTTACTCTTACCTTTTTCAATTCTATCATAACTTTTTTCATCAAAAGTGATTCTACCATGATTGCTATCACTATAATGTATCATAATTTTAGATATTATTCAAATACACACTAAATGTTTCGGACCATAATAAATAAATATATATATAAATAAATCGTGCACTATTAATACAATGTGTGACTTTTTTACCGGCCAAAAGTCCATGTTATATTATAGATTTTGGATCAAGGACACAAAAGTAAAGAACATATTACTCACCCAAAATCACAAAATCCATGTTATAGCATAAGGTACAAAAGTAAAGCTCGCCCAAAATTACCTGTTATAGCATAGACACAATTGTGGGATCTACTAATTTTCAAATTAATTCCATCATAAATCATTGCTATCAAATGTCCCATGTTAATTCAATCTATTTTAAAATAAATTTCTTTTAATTAGATTGAATGAAACAAAACCAATCAAAGTTGGATAAAAAATGAAGTCAAAAAAACTAATTTAAAAGAACTTTATTTTAATTTTATTCTGTTTTTTTCATTAAGTTGTTGATGCAATAACTTTTACTAACTATAGAATTTTGTATAAAAATTCTAACCAATCACCTTTAAATGAAAGTTTTTCTTTCAATCCCATTTTTTGCATCTATATGTCTTAAACATATATTTATTTTTAAAAAAATATAAGTTTAGCTATACTCAAACCAATAACTTTTTGTTCCAATTTAATATTTTAGATGGATAGAAATTCATATATGAGATATGTTATTACTATTATATAATTATATTGCTATAACTTTTTCATTTATCCTATATGACATATGGTATAACTTTTTTGTATTAATTTGAAATTTTGTTGAGTTTAAATTTTTTTAGATTAGTTCATTATTTATTATATAATACAATTTTTTTAAGTCAATATAGAATATAATATTAAAATATATTTTTTTGTCTTAATCTCTCATTAAGAAAATGAAAGTCTGACTAATCCATAATTTAGTCAAAAAATTAGTAAAAATTTATCAAAAATTATTTTCACTAAGATTAAATTAGAATAATATCTAAATAATTTAATATTAACCACATGTGTCCAATCAATTGGTTATAAAATATACATTTAAATAGTATTTCTTCAACAACTATTTTAATTTTGATTACATTATAGACCATTAAACATTATCTCTGAATATATATATATAAGCTATCTAATTATCTATGACTAAACTCATTTTTATACAAACACAACATGAAAAATTATTATCTTTAGTGATCATAGTCACGAACTTTGTACAAACAGTAACACACTAACATCTCATACATGCTTAAAGAGTATTTTTAGCTTTCACCGATTGACACGTTATTTCATTATATATTTCAATGGTTCAAGTGCAAATCCATAAGTTATTGTCTTCATAAGGATAGATTTCCAACTAATAATTAGTGTTATTGTGTCAGCAATATAACTTTCATAAACATGGATTCTAGAATAATTAAAAAATTAATTAGTAACATATTGTATAATATTGTTTGTTTTTAGAAGATGCTTTTAAAAGTATTCTTTAATATTAGTCTTTTTAAAAATAATTCTATTATGTGGATAATATATATCTTACTAAATACTTAGTGGTATATAAATATGTAGTGATATTTAGTAAGATATATATCATTCCATTCAACTTATTTTGAATTAATTCAAATTTAATCTCATTTTTACTTTTCTTTTTAAAGAAAAAAAATTCAATTTTATGTGTTGATAATCTCATAAAAGACTTTTTAATATGAGTCAATTTATTTAAACTAAAAAAAACGATTTAAAAAATACTTTAAAAAAATAGTTTAGAAAAACAAAAAAAAATATTCCATAAAAAAAATAAAGAAGTCCTATATCACATTTGTTATTAAAAATCACAATTGATTTCATTCAAGTTTGCTGACACACTTTAAGAGAATATGAGTATTTTTACAAAAAAAAATGATATTAATTTTTTAAAATAATTTTATAAAACAAAATTCAAAATTAAATTTTTAAAGAGTAGGAGTGAGTAGAAAAATATGAAAAAGGTATGACTTATACTTTTGTTGGACTTTACATAAAGTCTTAAGAGTTAGATTGTTTTTATATATATTTTATATTGGTGTCTTAAGTAACAAATAACAAATACATCAAACAAAAAATAGAAATCAGCAAGTACCAAGTTTTATCATACATGAATATTTTTTTTAAAAAAATTATACAGATATTTAAATATAAAGAAATAGATATTGGATTAATAATGAACAATTTAAATTATAATATAAGATTATTTTTAATTATAAAAAGATGACACATTGAAAGAAATATATGATTAAGAAGTTATAACAAACAAGTAATAATATTTAAAATTACTAAGCGACAAGTTTTCATAAATTAGATGACAATGTTTTAAATACACATTTAAGAAAGTTAAAAATTGAGTTTGATAGTTTCCCCTTATTCTCGTGAATGGATATGTCTGTGTATATAAACTATGGGAGAAGTTTCTTGAGTGAAACACAAACGGCCAACAAAAGTCGAGGGTTTAATGATAATAACGACCATGGTAGAGCCCGACCCACCACTTTGAGTTGTATTTGTAAACATGCGCTTCACACGTGATGTGCCACGCACCTCAAATATGAACACGTCCTTTAGTTCCACACACAGACTAGGGCCAAGGAGTGTGGTGGGTCCAACAAAAAAATAATTGAGTTTGATTATGTTTCAACCCTGTACATCTGGGACCGTAAAAAATGTCATCATACTCAATTTGTTGTTCAAGATAAAGTCAATGGCGCGCAAGAAGAATTATGTCATGACGAAATGACAATGGTAGAGAACTTTGACATCAAAGGGGGAAAACCTTTTGATTGTAAACTTTTGGAACACCCTTGCTCACAATGATGAATTGAGAATTTTGGTGTTTTGGAGGCAATATAACACACCCATGCACGCACATGCACTATATCGCACACACATATTTATTTGTACACAATTATTTAATATAGAATAAATTCAATTTTTGGTCTCCCTACTATTGTTTTAAAATTATTATGAATATATTAAAATATAGTTTAATATTTATGTATATATTGATTTTAGTTTAATATTTTTAATACATATTTATTAATGGTGTAAAATTTAATATAGCAAAAACACAATTCGCACATTTATTTTGTTATCACATGCATTTTATTGGGTTAAAATTTATACATTATAACAATTTCTCTAATAACAAATTTTCATTAATCGATGTGTCCCTTTTTGCTTGGTGGGAAAAAACGGGTTTGACAAAGATAAATGAGATACAAAACTTTGAATACCCGCATTTGTCAGCAAAGAGTTTAACAGACACTAAATTGTCATTTTTCGATGCCTTGTAGAAGTACTCTATGTTGTTATACCTGAATCGCACTTCCATTCTATGCAATAGCTTCAGATCTATTCACATTCTCAACCCTATAGCTTCAACCTTAAATCTATATACTATGTTTTTTGGTCCCTGAACTTTTTTAGATTTCCACTCGGTCTTAATTCCTAAACTTTTACTCCATTAATCTTTTAGTCATTACCGTAAAAAACACATCATTAAATGATAGCGTGATGGTAATCTTATAGCTGATTTATTTTCTGACGGTTAAAAACCTATATAAATTGTTTTGCTAAAATGAAGAAACACGATTTTTGGCGGCTAAAAGAAGTCAGAAAATACTTTTCCCTTTCATGATTTTCCCCCTTTCTCCATCAATCATTGCAAGTCGAGTTCAAAATCAAATTTAGATCCAAGATCAAAATTAGCTTAGGTAAAATCAAATCAAAAGAACAAAATAAATAAATAAAAACAGAAAACAAATTACACAAATCTTAGCCCAACTGGTAATTCTTTGATGGCAAAATGAGGAATGGAAGGGTGTAGCACATGAAGGACAGAGGAAATTGGTATAAACACATGCGAGAAATGGCATCATGATGCATAGAAAAGCATTGTCATATACTCATGATTATTTTTGTGAATCATATTAAGTGTCTTTTGCAAAAAAAAAAAAAAAACTCATCTTCATGCACACCACCTATCACAACTTCAATTAAAAAAAAGTATCAAACTAACAGTCATCGCACAATCTAACTTTGGCAATATTAGTGCATCAACTTCACACAAAGTTACATAAAGCAGAGACAAACACATTCAACTTCGAATTCTTAAGACTTCTAATCCCAAAAAACCAAAATTTTAATAACAAAATTACAATTATGTTTTTTTATAAAGAAATTACAATTATAAAATAGAGATAAAATAAAAAGAAAGTAATGGACCTAAGAGAATTGAGAAGGAGGAAGGTGGATTCATTTTCTAGTGGTTAATAACCGTTCGAAAGTGTGTTTTTCATTTCACTAAAAACAATTTCTAATAGTTTTTAACCATTATAAAATGAATCCGCTATAAAATTACCGTCACGTCATCATTTAACCATGTTATTTGACAATAATAACTAAAAACATTAACAAAATAAAAGTTTAGGGACCAAGACAAGTCAAAATTTTGTTTTAGGACTAAAAGTGAAGACCTTAAAAAGTTAAGGAATAAATATTTAAAATTGTTAAAAGACATTCTCATAAATTAGATGATAATTAGTGAAATACACATTTAAATTGAAAAAAGTATAATATTGTAATTATTGTGAACACTTTTTTCGTAGACTAACTAATGTCCCCTAACTTTTTTTCATCCAATATTTTCATCCTTTCATTTATTTTGGTCGTTAAGTAATAATGTAATATTATTTTATTTTTATTTTATTTTATTATACTTGTGTGCTTAATAATAGAAGAGTAATGGGACAGTGATGCTTGTGTGTAGATATGAGTAAAATAAGAGTACATGTGATGACAATATAAATAAGGTTGAATGCTACAAAGGTAAATAGAAAATAATCCATTTTATTTTATTTATTATACATAAATGATAATTAAAATATAATTCAAATGTTATTTTCTTTTCCTTTTCTAATTAAACCCAATTAAAATATTTCTTCTTCTTTTATTTACTCACAAAAAATATATTTCCATAACTACCCTCACACTTCTTCTTTTATATATATATATATATATATATATATATATATATATATATATATATATATATATATATATATATAAAGATAAAAATTAAGTATGGAAACAAAACTGATTCACAGTATTTATTTTAAGTAATTATAGAAAATATATAAGAAATAATGATTTGATTTATCATTGGCAATACATTTTTCTATTTTTTTAAAAATTATCAAAAATATTTTTTAATGACTCAATCTAATTATCTAATCCAACCCAATCAATTGAATTGGATTGCTAAAAAAAAATGCAACTAAATCTAATTCAATTATGTTTAATTGAGTTATATTGTAAACTAGAAGTGTTTCCAATGTATTTTGTACATGCAGTTACATAATATAAAGAAAGAAAGCAAATGCAATACAGTACAAAACATAAAATTACTTATATTGCATAACAAAGTAACACGTGTAATGTAGTTGGATAGATTTTATATATATGTTGAGATATATATGTTGAGATTAGATTAAATTTAACTCAATCCACTTATATATGTAATTTTTGTCTTATATTTTATCTAAAATTTGTATTATAAATAATTTAATATCTTATATTCGAGTCAATTATAATTTAATTTTAATGTGCCTCCAATATTAGTTATGCTGGTGTCTATTGAAACGCCGAGGCCGAGGGGTCGAAGTGTACCTACACGCCACACTGCAAGAGTGTCGCCAAGTTGGGTTTGATGAACGAAAATGATCAATCCATCCAACAAAATTTTAATTAATTTTCAATAATAATAATAAAAAAAGGCAAAGAAAGTTACGCACAAAAGCCTCGTTTTGTTCTGTCCCTTTATTCCTTCCTTCCTTTCTTCTTCTTCCTTACCCCTTTCCCTGGCTGATTTAGGGTTTTCTGGCAATAATCTCCTTTCGGTACTTTTTACCTCTGAATCCTCATCATCGCTATTGCTGATTACACTCCTCACAATGCTCACTCAACGCCTCGTTCGAAAAACGTGAAATCTTCTCTTCTGCAATTTCTAGGGTTTCGAATTGCGGAACCGATTCATTCAACTCAACACCACAAAGACTCGATCGATCCATGGTAGCGTTGTGATTGGCGCTCGGTGGCGAGCGAGTTGATAGATTGCGGGTTGGCTGGATTTTGTATGGAAACTCGGAGCCGGAAGCGGGCGGAGGCTTCCTCAGCTGCCCCTTCATCCCCTTCCTCTGGTCCCACCACTCGTTCAAGCAAGCGCGCACGTCTCTCTTCTTCTTCTTCCGCTTCCGCCGCCGTGAACACTCGGTCCCGTGCATCCAATACTAAGGAACCCTTGCCCCCTAAAAATCCCCCTCCTCCTCTTCCTCCCATGGACTCTGCCAACGAATCCTCTGGCTCCCGCCGTGATCGCCGCAACAACAAAGAAAACTCCTCCGACAAGGGGAAGGAGAAAGAGCATGATGTCAGGATTAGGGACAGGGATGCGGCATTGAACATGGATGGCAGTGGTGGAGACGAGGACGATGACAATGACAATGACAGTGAAGGCGGTGTGGGGATTTTGCATCAAAACTTGACCTCTGCGAGTAGTGCACTTCAGGGGCTTCTTCGGAAACTCGGTGCTGGTTTGGATGATCTGCTTCCATCGTCGGCTATGGGCTCTGCATCTTCCTCTCACCAGAGTGGGAGGCTGAAAAAGATCCTCTTTGGATTGCGGGCGGACGGCGAAGAAGGGCGGCAGGTCGAAGCATTGACACAGCTCTGTGAGATGCTTTCGATTGGGACTGAAGAATCGCTTAGTACATTCTCTGTTGATTCGTTTGTTCCTGTGCTCGTGGGGTTGTTGAATCACGAGAGCAACCCTGACATCATGCTTCTTGCTGCCAGAGCATTGACCCATCTCTGCGATGTGCTCCCTTCATCTTGTGCTGCGGTTGTGCATTATGGTGCAGTCTCAATCTTTTGTGCCAGGTTGCTCACAATAGAATACATGGACTTGGCTGAGCAGGTTGTTCTTTAATGGGAATGGTGTTAGAAGAAACTTATGAAATATAAATATTTGTCTTGAACTCTGGTGCTGCCTAATTGTTTTTTAAAACTATGTATATTGCAATGTTTCTGGGTTCAGTTGTAGAAGAATCATGCATTTTGAAAATGAAATTCTTATAGTTTGATTACTGTGTTTGATGGCATGAACAGTCCCTTCAAGCTTTGAAGAAGATCTCTCTGGAGCATCCCACTGCCTGCCTACGAGCAGGTGCTCTTATGGCCGTGCTTTCTTATTTGGACTTCTTTTCAACAGGAGTTCAGGTAAATTGTCAGTGAAGTACCTAAATTTAGAGGATGATTATATTATATGGTCCTTTTGGATAGTCATAAATCATTTGGCCACAGATGCCTTTAGTGAGCAAGTGTGTGTATGTTGACATTATTCTTTGTTTCAGCGGGTTGCATTGTCTACTGCTGCAAATATGTGCAAGAAGCTTCCTTCAGATGCAGCTGATTTTGTGATGGAAGCTGTTCCTCTTCTGACAAACCTTCTTCAGTACCATGATTCCAAGGTAAGGTCATGTTTTGTTTTAAGTCTTGTCACATAATGGAAACTGTATTTTTCCTTTTGCATCTATAACTTTTCCCGTTAAGGAAGTTTTTTTTAGCTTGAGAGGAGGGAGATTTTGATCCCTGTATCCCATAGTATAAAATATTTTTCTATAGCTTCACCTTATGCATTATCAATTTTTGTAGGTTCTGGAGCACGCCTCTGTTTGTTTGACTCGAATAGCTGAAGCTTTTGCATCATCTCCAGACAAATTAGATGAGTTGTGCAACCATGGACTTGTAACACAAGCTACCTCCCTCATTTCTAACAGCAGTTCTGGAGGTGGTCAGGCTTCTCTCAGCACACCGACATATACCGTGAGTGCAATTTTTACTTTAAGTCGGATGCATTTTGCATGTAGTTTTGGTCCTTGACTTGGGCATATGCAGGGTTTAATCCGACTTCTTTCAACTTGTGCGAGTGGATCCCCTCTTGGAGCTAAAACCTTATTACTTCTTGGAATTAGTGGTATTCTTAAAGATATTCTATCTGGTTCTGGAGTTTCTTCTAATGCCTCTGTTTCTCCTGCATTAAGTAGGCCACCAGAACAGGTATAGTATAACACCAGAACTTTTCTTTTAGTCATTCATGTGTAGTTTTATCTCGTAATGTTCATTAAGCAGCCTTTGACCTTAAATACACCATTATTTAGATCCTTGATATTTCCAGTTCTCTTACATTTGTGAAGGAATGAAATTATTCTAATTCTCTGTTTCAAATATATAGATATTTGAGATTGTAAACCTGGCGAATGAGCTTCTGCCCCCATTGCCACATGGAACAATTTCTCTCCCTATCATCTCCAACATGTTTTTGAAAGGGCCCATTGTAAAGAAGTCTCCTTCTGGTAGCTCTGGGAAACAAGAAGACACTAATGGAAATGTTCCTGAGATATCGGCTCGTGAGAAACTATTAAATGATCAGCCTGAACTACTTAAGCAATTTGCGATGGATCTCCTCCCAGTTTTAATACAGGTTGACATTTGTGCATTGATCATTTGCTTAAATTTTGCTTGATAAATTTGTTAAATTAAAAAAAGAAGTTCTGATATTGCTCCTTTGCTTCCTTATTTATCTTCTTTGGTTAATTGATGGTATTGGCTTGCTTTTGATACAGATATATGGTTCTAGTGTCAATGGTCCTGTTCGGCACAAATGCCTTTCTGTCATTGGGAAATTGATGTATTTCAGCACGGCAGAGATGATCCAGTCTTTGTTGAGTGTGACAAATATATCAAGGTATGTAGAAGTTTAATTGGGTTGATATTGCTTGATATCCTACTGATTTTATGGGTTTAGAAAATTTATGCATTGTTGCTTTGATCATATAGTTTCTTAGCTGGCGTCCTAGCATGGAAAGATCCACATGTTTTGCTTCCTGCCTTGAAAATTGCTGAAATTCTTATGGAAAAGCTTCCCGGGACATTCTCCAAGATGTTCATTAGAGAAGGTGTTGTGCATGCAGTGGACCAACTTATTTTAGCCTCAAATTCAACCAATATCTCTACACAGGCATCTCCTGCTGAGAAGGATAATGATTCTATATCTGGAGCATCATCTCGCTCTAGGCGTTATCGGCGACGGAGTGGGAATTCCAATCCCGATGGAAATCCTTTGGACGATTTGAAAACTCCAGTTTCAGTAAATGTTGGTTCACCTCCAAGTTCTGTGGATATGCCAACATTAAATTCCAGTATTCGGTTATCTGTTAGTACAGCTGCCAAAGCTTTTAAAGATAAGTACTTTCCTTCAGATCCTGGGGCTGCTGAAGTGGGTATTACTGATGATCTTTTGCATCTGAAAAATCTTTGCATGAAGTTAAATGCTGGTGATGATGAACAAAGGACTAATGGAAAGGGGGAATCTAAAACTTCTGGATTTGGTCCGGAAGAGTATTTAATTGGGATCATAGCTAACATGCTAAAGGAACTTGGCAAAGGAGATGGTGTATCTACTTTTGAATTCATTGGTAGTGGTGTTGTTGCAGCTCTGTTGAATTATTTTTCTTGTGGGTATTTCTCTAAAGATCGACCATTAGAAGCCCACCTTCCCAAGCTTCGCCAACAAGCACTTACAAGGTTTAAGTTATTTATAGCAGTTGCACTACCTTCTACTATTGAAGTTGGGACTGTGGCTCCTATGACTGTCTTGGTCCAGAAGCTTCAAAATGCCTTGTCCTCCTTGGAGCGTTTCCCTGTTGTGCTGAGTCATTCATCTAGGTCATCTAGTGGGAGTGCACGCCTCTCCTCTGGACTAAGTGCTTTATCTCAGCCCTTCAAGTTGCGGCTTTGTCGAGCCCAGGGTGAAAAGTCACTTAGGGATTATTCATCCAACGTTGTACTGGTTGATCCATTAGCAAGTTTAGCAGCGATTGAGGAATTTGTTTGGCCTCGTATCCAACGTAGTGAATCTGGTCAGAAGTCCACTGTAGCCACTGGGAATTCTGAATCTGGGACAACTCCTGCAGGAGCTGGTGTATCCTCTCCTACTACCCGTCGCCATTCTACTAGATCCAGATCATCTGTTAATATAGGTGATACATCTAGAAAGGAAATAACTCAAGATAAAAGTACAAGTTCTTCCAAGGGTAAGGGAAAAGTTGTATTAAAGCCTGCACAAGAGGAGGCAAGAGGACCTCAGACCAGAAATGCTACTCGCAGAAGAGCAGCTCTTGATAAAGATGCTCAAATGAAGCCTGTAAACGCTGACTCTACTTCTGAGGTATACCGATGTAAACTGAGTTAGGGACTGTTATGACAGTTATCTGTAGAGAATAACTGCTTTAGAAATCAATGTTAGAAACTCAAATATCTGTCTTAGAAAACAGTACTGTATTAGAAACTTCAGGATAGTAGTTATGTATTTGGAGTATATGTCTGTTAGTATGTGGTTTTAATTAGGCAGTTTAATGTTATTTTTAAGTTCGTGGACAGAGAATACTCTGTAGGAGACTTCTGTCTCTGGGACAGTAAGTGCTGTTTTTGTATGTGATAGGAGACTCTAGTCTTTAGTACAGCAAATGTATTGCTGTATTTGTATGTGATAGGAAACTTTTGTCTCTGGGACAGCAAGTGTATTGCTGTATTGTGTGTGATTTAAGTGTTCTATATATTTTAGGCAAATGCTAGGGCGCTGTTTGAGGAAGTAAAAAGGGAAAGTTTTTTATTGGGATGCGTAAAATGCACTCCCCCTATATTTTATTTCTTTACTTTATCATTTGGTGTTCTATCATATACTTTGAAATCCTAGCGATGAGTTTACAATGCTACAACTTTTTTCTTCTGTTAATTTATAACTTTCAGTTATTTAGTTTTTGTTGGATGGTTTTCTTCTTTTGCTCTCCACTTCCTTCTGGCTATGTATGATCTGACTATGAATGTTGCTGTTTTCATGTTGGTTTATACAGTGAAATATGAGGAGAATACTTAATAATGCCAATATAAGGTGTAAAGATGCATTATTAGATTTTGCATCGCAAGCTTGAAAAGTCATCTGGAATTTCTCTGCAACTTTGGACACACTGGATTTTGTTGTCTGTAGATCCTTGAAATGTTTTACCTCTGCCATTTAGTTTTATAAATGGCTTTTGGTTACAATTATCTATTTAGATATATCTCTTATGTGAGAAACACTACCTAAGTGTTCTTTTGATTATTATGTTGAACAGTTGCTTTTTTGCACCATTGATTTCTTTACATACATTAAAATTAAGCTATTATAAGATTTCCCTGCAAAAGTGTTGAGTTACTACAAAAGTGAGGAACATTGCCAAGCCTCATCCTTCTAGCATTAAGTGTATGTGTCAGGATTGTTTTAGATTATTTGTGGGTGGGTTGCATATTTTTTCTATTTAGGTTATACTTGTTTTGTTTTTCATTGCTTTTGATTATGGCAGTGTTTACATGCATGTTGTTTAGCTAGGTTCTTGTGGTTGTTAAACTGGTGGAAGGATCTTTAGAGTATAAAATACAACACACATTCTATATGCAGTTGATATGGCTCAACTTGGCTGCTAAACTCATCTTTTTACTGCTATGCTTTGGACTAAATCATGAACCTAATCCAAGTATCCTGAAGTATCTAAATATTAGTCTCTTGTTTTTTCTTTTCTTTTTTTACCCTTCTATTGACATTTTTCATTGTCTACATTGTAGGATGAAGATTTGGATATATCCCCTGTTGAGATTGATGAGGCATTGGTGATTGAAGATGACGATATTTCTGATGATGAAGATGATGACCACGAAGATGTATGTTATCTACTGTTTTGTCTACTTTTCTTACTTGGTGATGAGTATCACATTTAAGTAATTACTGTGTTACTGTAATTTTTTTTTTTGCTTTTCTGACAACCCCCCAGCTTTTTCTACGTTTAACACGGCTTTTAATATATTAAAATCTATTTTTGGCTACCAACGCTGGTGTCCTTCAATCTTGTTTACATTTTTTTCAAAATGATATGCTGCTGTCTTTGTATCATTTCTTTGCTTTCTATTTTTTCTTCTGGGTATAATGATGCAATGAAGTTTTAGTTTATGATCTTATGCGAACTATCCAAGCCTCTGACCAATAGCTCAATCTAGGTGTTTTATTTCCAAAATTTTAATTTTAGCTACCATCATTATTGTTAACCAAGATTGAATGTTATAGTTAAATTCAGTTGTATCTATTCTTAAAATATTGGTGCTTGTTTTATTTTTATTGATGCAGGTACTGAGGGATGATTCTCTTCCTGTTTGTTCACCTGACAAAGTACACGATGTGAAATTAGGCGACTTAGCGGAGGAGAGTAATGTTGCTCCTGCAACAAGTGATGGCCAGGCTAATGCTGCCTCAGGTTCTAGTAGCAAAGCTGGTACAGTCAGGGGATCAGACTCTACTGATTTTAGGAGTGGCTATAACTCAAGCTCAAGAGGTGCAATGTCATTTGCTGCTGCTGCTATGGCTGGACTTGGATCTGCCAATAGCAGAGGTATCAGGGGTGGAAGAGATCGACTAGGGCGTCCATTGTTTGGTAGTTCTAATGATCCTCCAAAGTTGATATTTACTGCTGGTGGGAAGCAGCTTAATAGGCATTTGACTATTTATCAGGCAATTCAAAGGCAGCTTGTGCTAGATGATGATGAAAGATTTGCTGGCAGTAGTGACTATGTATCCAGTGACGGAAGCAGGTTGTGGGGTGATATTTATACTATAACTTATCATAGGGCTGAGAACCAGACAGATAGGACTCCCCCTGGAGGTTCAACCTCTAATGCTTCAAAATCTTGCAAATCTGGGTCTGTATCGAATTCTAGTTCCGAAGCCAAGCTGCATCAGACATCTGTACTAGATAGTATCTTGCAGGGAGAATTGCCCTGTGAACTGGAGAAATCTAATCCTACATACAATATATTGGCATTATTGCGGGTGCTTGAGGGTTTGAACCAACTTGCATCTCGTTTGAGGGCCCAAGTGGTTACTGATAGCTTTGCTGAGGGAAAAATTTTGGATTTAGATGAGCTAAGTGTTACCAGCGGTGCTAGGGTTCCTACAGAGGAATTTATAAGCAGCAAACTTACTCCAAAATTAGCTAGGCAAATACAAGATGCCCTTGCCTTATGCAGTGGGAGTCTTCCCTCGTGGTGTTACCAGTTATCTAAAGCGTGCCCTTTTTTGTTTCCTTTTGAGACCCGGCGACAGTATTTTTATTCAACTGCCTTTGGGTTATCTCGTGCATTGTATCGCCTTCAGCAGCAGCAGGGTGCTGATGGTCATGGATCAACAAATGAAAGAGAGGTCAGGGTTGGGAGATTGCAGCGTCAAAAGGTTCGTGTCTCTCGAAATCGCATTTTGGATTCTGCTGCTAAAGTGATGGAGTTGTATTCTAGTCAAAAGGCTGTACTTGAAGTAGAATATTTTGGTGAAGTTGGCACCGGTCTGGGTCCCACTCTGGAGTTCTACACACTTCTCAGTCATGACTTACAAAAAATTATACTTGAAATGTGGAGATCAGGTTCTTCAGAGAAATATCAAATGAAAATTGATGGAGATGAAAAGAAAATGAAACGTAGTGAAGGCTCTTTTGTTGGAGATGGAGAACTTGTTCAAGCTCCTCTTGGGCTGTTTCCTCGACCTTGGTCTGCAAATGCTGATGCATCAGAGGGTACCCAATTTTTTAAAGTGATTGAATATTTCCGACTATTAGGCCGTGTAATGGCTAAGGCTCTTCAAGATGGACGCCTATTGGATTTACCAATGTCAGTGGCATTTTATAAGCTTGTTCTTGGTCAAGTAAGTTATGAAATGTTGATGTCTTATCTGATTTGATGTGCATCTTAAGGTTGATTTTTAGTATGTATATATTTAACCCTTGATATATTGCAGGAGCTTGATTTGCATGACATTCTTTTCATTGATGCTGAGCTTGGGAAAACTTTGCAAGAGTTAAATGCCCTTGTTTGCCGAAAACATTATATACAATCTACTGGTGGTAGCTACACCGATACCTTTGCTAATTTGCATTTTCGTGGGGCCCCAATAGAAGATCTCTGCTTGGACTTCACACTTCCTGGTTA
Source organism: Glycine max (assembly GCF_000004515.6). NCBI lineage: Eukaryota > Viridiplantae > Streptophyta > Magnoliopsida > Fabales > Fabaceae > Glycine > Glycine max. The sequence continues at coordinate 8,197,457 of NC_038247.2, forward strand.
TCCAGAGTACATCTTGAAACCTGGAGATGAAATTGTATGTATTCAGTCTGTTTCTATTACCTGGTTTTTGTTTTGGTTCTGATTCTGTCTGTTATGAAAATTGCTTTGAACTTACTGTCAAACTTCCAGGTTGACATCAATAATCTAGAGGAGTACATATCCATGGTGGTTGAGGCAACTGTTAAGACTGGAATCATGCGTCAAATGGAAGCATTTAGAGCAGGGTTCAATCAGGTTATATGCTGTCTCAATTAATTCATGTAACTTTTGTCTTTGACTGTGCACCTTGTTTGGTGATGCTGTGTAAGCTCTTATCTAAAATGTCATGTATTTTTTAACTGTGATCAGAAAGTTCTGTAATATCATTGTTGTCTGTCTTTTACTTGCACATTGTCAATTCTTATTTAAAACATCATGTATTTTTTAATTGTGATCAGAAAGTTCTGTAATATCATTGTCTGTCTTTTACTTGCACATTGTCCATTCTTTTTGGTGTTCCTTCTCTCAAACAATTTTATTGAAAAGTAAACTTGACTGGGGTTTAATTTGATAATAATAATATTGAGCATGGATTCTTCAGCTTTTAGATTCTTAAGGGGCATTGTTTTTTCTAATAAAAATTATTACTTTTGGTTATATCTTGAGCAGTGAACTGCATATATAGCCTGAATATCGGATGTATTAATTAAGAAATTACAAAATGTTTGTTTTTGACTTTTACTTATGTTTGCTACCAACCTTGTGTCCCCCTTCCCCTGGCCCCTGCACATCAAGAATGGAAGATAGAAAATACACATTTTTTTTTTATATTGATGTCAAATATTCAGTTATTTAATGTCAAAATTTTACAAGTGAAATAAGCTACTGGCTGAGGAAGAGATGGGCTGGGCTGGGCAATAGTTGGAACTTGGAAAAACTAGTTTGATGATTTGTTCATTTGCTTGAGTCCAAAAACTAAACATTTGTCACTTGCCCACTTGTTCTTTTCAATTCAGGTTTTTGACATCTCATCTTTACAAATTTTTTCTCCCCAAGAACTGGATTACTTGCTTTGTGGCCGGAGAGAATTGTGGAAGGTATTCTTTTTTGTGCAAAAGTATTACTGCTGCTTACAACAATATTTTAAATGTTACCATGAATAATGTAGTTATAAATTTATTTTTCTCTTTTCTGCAGACTGAGACACTAGCCGATCATATAAAATTTGACCATGGTTATACTGCCAAGAGCCCTGCCATAGTTAATGTATGGTTCTTTTCCCCATAGAAGGACATTTGTGTTTTTGGAAATTTAGGCTTGCTATATTTGATGCTGAACCTCTATGATGCTATTTTCAGTTACTCGGAATTATGGGAGAATTCACACCAGAGCAACAGCGTGCCTTCTGTCAATTTGTTACTGGTGCACCTAGGTTGCCTCCTGGTGGACTGGCAGTTCTAAATCCAAAATTAACGATTGTGAGGAAGGTATTGAAAAAATATTTTTGATCACTTGCAACCTGTGCTATTTATTCATGCGGCCTTCACGCAATTTTGTACTTGAATGTTAAAGTGGCTTTCCTCTACTTTTCCTTTTTACCTCTTAAAAGGGGGCTTACAAAATGCAAAGTTTGTAAGTGATTACATTTACATGTCTGGGTGCAGCTTTCATCAAGTGCAGCTAATGCTTCATCTAATGGGAACGGTCCTTCAGAATTAGCGGATGATGACTTGCCAAGTGTGATGACGTGTGCAAATTACCTTAAGCTTCCTCCTTATTCTACCAAGGTAGAACACTGCAAAGCATTGTTGGTAATATGATCATGCATGTCAAAGTGTCTTTTGGTGTTGAACTGTTGATATTTGATTTCCATTTTAAAACAGGAAATTATGTACAAGAAGCTACTCTATGCAATCAGTGAAGGCCAGGGATCCTTTGATTTATCGTGAGTTTCTGGAACTAACCAACCCGGCCCTGTATGTTAATATGATGATGAATCAGGGTTTACTCTTGAGACTTGATTATTTTTTGGTTATATGTACTTTCCTCCCTGCTTCTCAAATAATGGCCTCTCCCGGGTCACACATCAAAGGTGGTGACATGGTTCAGGTGAGTTTACCATTGTTGTGAAACCTCACTATGATTCTTGACACTACTAGACCATTGTTGTGAGCTTACCAAGAGCCTCTTATTATTTTGTTCATTTTCATTTGTTGGTAAACTAATTAATATCATTTCTTTGATTACTGGCAGTTGAATCGGATCGCCTCGTTCTAAAGGTGTAAAGGAATTTGCGGAGCTCGTTTTAGCTGTTACAACATGTAAATAGAATAGGAATGTTGAGTAATTCCCTCCCCCCTCTAAATTTTCCATCATTCTGTTTTCAACTCAAATTATTGGCAGTTAGTTATTATACATGCATGGAAGATGGTAAAAGGAATAGAAATAATATCAAATACTATGCTTTATTATTTCATGTTAGATCTGTTACGAGCTTTTGTTGAGGTAAAATGTGGATATCACTCTATGCTGATGCTATTTGCTATGATTGCCCCAAAATGAGGCGCTCTATAGCATAAATAAGTGCTGTTTGGGTTGCCGATTGGTTAGTCGCTAATGTACACTTTTGCTAAAGCATCTCTTTTGTTACTTCTCCGTTGAAATGCATTGAAATTCCCGCAACCAAGGTTTGAATGGGAATTCAAACATTCCCTAAATTTCATGTACTAGCTAGGGCTATCTAAACTGTGATAGCGCCAATTCTAATGCACTTTAAATTTTCCCCAAGTTATTAGAATATTATGTTCTAATGTGTTGAAACGGTTCAAATAGACTTTTTATATTATAAGATTAAATTACTCATTTGATTTCTTGATTTATATTTTTTTAGTTCCTATAATTTATATTTTAATTTGTTTTTAGTTCTTATAGTTTGAAAGTGATTTTTTAGTCTTTATAATTTATATTTTAATTATCTTTTATCACAAAAAATATATAAAAATAATTAATTATAAATTATTAATTTTTTTTATAAATTATCTTGCGATAAATTAGTTATAAATTATTTGTTATTATTTTTATAATTAATTTTAATTGATAATATTAGTTATATTTTGATGGTAAGGATTAAAAAAAATTAAAATATAAAATATACTGATTAAAAATATAACTTAAATCATAAAAATTAAAAAAAATAAAATATAAATTATAAGAATTAAAAAAATTACATCAATTAAAAGAAAATGGTCTAGTATGACAATAAGAGAAATGCAAATTCCTAGCTATAGTACGACACAATAAATTTTTGGTAGCTCCAATCAGAGTGAAGGACGAGTGCCATTGGATATCTATTCCTCCAGTCGAGGATGGCGTGCATGTTGATCTGAAAAAGACGTCCCCAGTCTATGACACGGCTCAGGGATCAACCAAAGCACCCATTCCATGTTTTGGTGTAAATACTCTATCTCCACAATCATTAATTCTATGCTACTTTGTTGAGTACCCAACTACCTGTCGTAGTCGTGGTTGTGAAAAACAACTCCCATACCCATAACTGTCATACTGTGAGTTGCTGCAATGCAATATGGATGTTCTTATTGAGCAACGAAACAAGTGGTTATAGGAATATGTCAGAGTCAAAGGATAAAATAATTAAAGTTCATTAATAATTTTTTTATTAGTTTTATAAAATAAAAAGACTTCCATTTTTGACAAATGTCATATATGCTGTCAAATAAGTTTGGTATATAACTCTTATTTAAAGTAAATTTTGTTTTAAAATTTTCTTTAGGTGTCATTCATTGTTGGACTGGCGGCCCTGCCCGTTGTCAAAGAGCATCGTTATCGACTGCTGGGGAAGCAACCCCGTTAGAGTTAGAGGAAGCAACTCCCATTCTACGTGCGTACGGACAATTGCTATTTGCTAGGGAGACACAACAATTGCTTCCTAAAGCAACATTGCTATCCATAATAAATTTAATTAAAAAAACCAAAAATGATTATTATAGTGTTATTTTTATGTAACGTTGGACTTTAGTACTTATTGTAATGTATTTTTAAAATAAAAGATACATTCCTAGCCGTTAAAATAGAGTGCAAACGGACATATTTGTAGCCGTTAAAAATTGTGTTATTAGAAGTATCGGATATATTTTTTTGCAATATAAATATAGGGTAATGTAATTTTTTTTACCCAATCAAAACCTCTAAAATTTATCTCATTTCATTCTTAAAAAATTCACAACTTTATTTATTTTTTCATTTGGTGAATCCAAACCAAAATTCCTTTAATATGAATATGTGGTTTAGTTTCATACCAAATACTCAAGGTCTCAAATTCAAATTTGTAAAATTTCTCAAATTTACTAATCCCACAGAATAATCCAAATCCAAGTATGATAAATTTTCTAGATTATACACTCTCATTTCATCTATATCATTCCTCTATGTATCAATCACCACTAATAAATCCTTACATGGATCAAGGGTCTTCAATAGATACTAGTAGTGAACAATGGAATGAAAGAGAATATGATGTACCATCCAACTTTGTGTCAAAATTCCAAATTCTACCATTTGGGGGGGGGGGGGGGTTGTAGGTTCAAATAACAACATCAATGTATTCAACAAATCTTCTATGTTTAAGGGTGTTACGGAGAAGAAAGTTCCTACAATACAATTTTGGAGTGAATGGAATCCACATATAACGCGAGGTACTTTCTAACGAATGATATTTATCTAGATTAGACAACACTTGTGAAGATCATCCCAACTTCCAAGGCCATAGGGTCATAAAAAAAAATTGTTTGCTAAACATCAAGAAGCAACAAGAAAGGATGTGGAGCACACACTTGGAGTGCTTCAATATTGGTTTGCAATTGTACGCGATCCTATGCGTGATTGGAGGAGCATGGACACAGTCAAACATGTATTATATGCATGCATCATATTGCATAATATGATTGTGTAAGATAAACTACACATATAATGTGAATTTTGACCACTATTATAAATATCCCACTAATGATGTGCCAACGACCAATATATGTATTGATCATTATCCAACCCTTGAATCATATTTGCTTAGAAAAAGAGAAGTCCATGATCTGAGATATTATCACCAATTTCAAGTGGACCTTGTGAAATATATTTGAAAACGTTTTGGATGTGATAATTAGCAAAAACTAATTATTGATTTAATTATGTAACTTTTATTATTTTAGTTAGTGTCCTTTATGTTTTGCTATATGTTCTTTCATCATTTTAAATAAAATTTAATTTTTATTATGTTTATATTTATATTTTTTATTTTGATTTTTTTAATTATTTAACATCTGCAAAAAATATTTAACATAACAATGCACAATTTTTTTTCTTAATTTTAAAAGTTTAATTAATTTACAAATAATATAATTATAAATTAATAAAGAAATTATTAATAAAATATAATCATAAAAGCTTTTTGGAGGGACCCATTGGAAGCAAAAAAAAAATAATAATTACTTCATTGTAGAGATTTATTGCATATATTAGCTTGTATTTTGAAAAGTAAAAATAAATGATATGTACCACATGTTTGATTAAAATTAAAAAATGGATGCTCTTATTGAGCAACGTAACAAGTAGCTAAAGGAACATGACATCACGGTCGACTCAAGAGTAAAACAATTAAAATTCAAGCTTATGTCCACTAACAAAAAGTTATTTTTTTATTAGTTTTATAAAATGAAAAGGGATTCATTTTAACAAAAATGTCATATATATATATATATATATATATATTCAAGTAGGTTCTCCTTTTTTATTTAAAGTATAAAAAAATTCTTAAAACTTTAGGTCTCATTCATTACTAGAGCCGACCTTGATGTTGTGCTAACAACAACACAACGGTTGATTTTTAAGTGGAAAGAAATTAGTGAACTTCTAAGAAAGAAACGAAAGGGTAATACAAACTACCAGAAGTTCTTATTCAATCGTACAACCGAGGAGCTTTATGGTGCCTTGTTAGCTAATACTAATGAAGAGTGTGTGGTTAGGATTTTTCTTTAAAAGGATTTGTCATATGTTAACAGAGTTTATAACTTTTTTTGTTTTGGTAATAAACGGAATAATTAATGAACTCTTTTGAATTGCTAGGCCTGAAGTGCTTTATTAAAATGAACCAAGAAGGATGACAAGTTGCAGGCGACCAAATATGAAACAAAATTGAATTATTGTAATAATTGTTTTTAGGGTTGGGAATAGGCCAGCCCAGGCCAGACTTTGAAAGGCTTGAGTATGACATACGATGAATTTTTGAGACCTGAGTCTAACCTATAGCCTATCAAAACTTTTATTTTGGTTCGGTCTGACCTTTTTAAAAGCCTAGTATGACATGATAGTCTTTTTAAAAGTCTTTTTCACATTAAATTTTTAATATTCATTTGCTCTGGAATAGGAACAAGAAAGTTATCACGAAAATACCAATAAAAATAATGAGAAATAGAAAGGGCACATGACTCACATCTAAATTATAATTAAAGTAAGATAGTTAAAAAAAAACAATTGTACCTAAAAAATAATATAAGTATATATTGGTACACAAAAAATAATATAAATATATATACATATATATAGGTCGGCCTATCAAACTTTTTAATAAGCTTAAATCTGGTCTATTTAATTTAATAGACTTTTGAAAAAACCTGAGTCTAAACTTTTAATTAAATAAACCAATTCAGATTAGACTTTATGTAGATCAGATCATAGATATCTGTAGACCGACCTGACCTATTTCCACCATGATGATTGTTCTGCATTCTTTTTCAATGTAAACAGAACAAACAAAATGTTGCTTGTTAAGTAAAAGACCCCGATTTGAGGTATCATGTGCTGCTACAAAGCAAAAGCTAACTAAAATTTGAGCTTATGGACTCCACCACTTCACCAATCAAATCACTGACGTGGCCACCCAACTCTACTTGACCTAGTGGCAGGTTTCTAGGATTCATTCACACCTCACTTGGATTGCAAGTGCCTTCGTCACATTTGGGCAAGCATCTTGGCCCTTAGTGAAGGCGTCCTTGTCAATTGGAACCAAACAAGATGCTTTTCCGAGGCATTGCTGCACAAAAAAATCACAGGAAAAAGAAGAAAAAACTTCATAGCCTAAGACATATAAAAGATTTATTTGGTATTTCCTTCTGTCCAAGCAATAAAAATTCCTTATTTTTTGATTTTAAATATAAGTAAATATCAATTATACATAACTTATTCAATCAGTTTATCTCTAAAATATCTTTCATTTAATATGATCAAAGATTTTTTTATATTCAATAAAAAATTATTTATTTTTTAATTAGAAATAACAATTTAATAAAATTAACTAATTTTTTAATAAATATGAATTATGTCTTTTTTGTTTATTAGTAAGACGGGAGAGAATATTTGATAACGAGAGCTCTACCTTCTCCACAATCTGCTTGATGGCAGGTGCATTACATTTGCCTAAAGCAAAGGCTCCACATGCACCCGCAGGATCACCAAAGCTTGCAAACTCCACAGCCTTAATGGTTCTTTGGTGTGGACATTTGAGTGAAGCTGATGGCACCAGATCATTCACAACAGCCTGGAACTTCTCGCTCTTAATTGCCCATGACTTGACATTGGGGGGGTGATTCTCTGTGACGAAACTGCATATTGTATCTCTGTTAACAGTTAGGATTTCAACCTTTTCTGGATTAGCTATCTCTTCCTCAAATACAACAAGCAAGTTGTCTTTTGGATTGAAGTAAGTTCTTGGGATGTGGTACCTGAAAGAAAATAAAGAATAACTTGAGTTAGTTTTTCTAGGCCAAACAAATATATTTTTTATCGGTAAATATTAATTGTTTGTTTTTGTTAGTAGCAAGGAAGGAAGGAGATCCAGAATTCACTATCTTTCCTTTCTTTCCTTCTTCTTTAACTACCCAACCAACATTATATATTGGTTTGTTGTTTATGACTCATGAGTGATTTACTTACTCTGATTGAGTAGGCTGTCCAAGAGGAGAGAGGTAACTCATCCAGTGACGACCAATGCTTTTACCATTGATCCAAACCATTCCCTTCCCCATACCAGTCATCCTGATGGCAACAGGATCCGTTCCCTCTGGGGTTGCAAAATTTGTCTGCAAAATGAATGAATACAAACATGTTTGATTTGATTGAATCCTTCTAACAATGAAAATAACAACAACAACTTGCACAATAAGTAACCATTACCTTGTACCAGGAGACAGCCGGTCCAGGTCCCTTGGCTTCTTTCCATTGTACTTTCTTTGATCCTTCTTCAGTGAAAATGCCAAGCTTCTCACCTTTGATACCAACCTGCAAATTGGCACCAATTCAGTTATACTTATACATACAATCTCACAGTGATTAATTAATTAATTAATACCTCATGACCCCAACCATTAGAAGTGAGATCCATTTTTCCAGAGTTGAGACCAAGGATGAATATAGACTTGGGTCCAGCGAACCTGTGTTCCATGTATGCTCCACTGTCCTGTATATTAAAGGGGACACAAATACAATAATAGAATGATTCCTTGAAACAAACAAGTGCTGAAAATATAGGAGAAGGAAAAAAGTTGAGCCAGCTCTTACGGGGAGTCCCACAGTGGAAGCCAAGATAGCTATTTGGTTAACTCCAACCTTCAAGGTTACAGGTTTCTGGAATTCAAAACCTTTTTCTTCATGGCTACCATGATTTGATCCTTTATTAAAACCACCAAGACATTTAATTAGCCAAATATTAACACCAACTTTAGTTTCTCATAGAGAACATATATATAGTACTTTGCCATGCATGCATGAAATTGAATAAATCCAAATACATTGATTGGACTTGATCCACTTCCTCTATGAATTTCTGTGTTCTTACCAATGAATTCTCCATTTACAAAGGCAAGCAATGAATGACCAAGACTCATAATACGGAGAATGGTAGGTATATCATTCTTCTTTGGCAAGTCTTCTGGACGTAGTTCTACGCTGCAGTAAATATATATATAAAGTCTCATATAGCAGTTGCATGCATAAAGAGAATATTGAAATATATATCCTCAGCTGCTGACAAGAACATGAACATAAACTCACCTGGTGGTGTACCATGCATAGTCGCTGGTGTCTTTAAGCAAGCTATAAAGCTCTATAGGATTCTTTTCATGGGTTGGAATTTGCTTGGTGGTTGGAATGGTCTCAGAATACACCTCCCACTTATGATCGTTTGCTGCCATTGACCGCTTGAAATTCCTTGAACTATGTTGTGAAGCAATCTGCAGATTCAGGAGGCAATGCAAAAATCAATCAAAATGGTTAGCTACAGAGCCAAGCACGAGAACCATGAAGCATGCACACCTCTCTTGTTCGCCGCGTCAGACGTTTTTAACACCTTCACACCCAAACACTTGTGCGACCCTTATTAAGTGCCTAATTTAAAAGTTATTTTTGTTGGCTTGAACACTTAAGTTGTCACTTTTACACAACTCACACACTTGAAAAAACATAGAATATTTGTTTAAAAAAATGAATATTCCATCAATTTAGATATTTTATTGTATGTAACTTATATTTCATTTTATTAGAGTCTCTATGTGTGAATGGAGTGTCTCTGCATCCTAGATTTTAAACATTAGCCATGTCAAAGTATCCATGTGAGAGAGTTCATGCTTCATGAGAATTCTCTACTTGTAAAAAGAAGGCAAGGGTTAAAAAAGAAAGTTACTTACACATTGAGTGTTGAAAACAACAGTCTTGCAGTCAGGAAGGATGCTAATGGAACGTGGTGGCATATAGTAGTCCGTACCTCTGAAACTTATGGTTGTTGGTACTTTGGTGTGGTTGTTGGTGATGAAAGCAGCACATAAATTACTTCCTGGCTTCTCAAAAACTATAACCTGGGAAATTATGTTGAGAATTTTATAATTTCTAATTAATTAATGAGTTAAATATTAAGTGATCTAATTTAATGAGTTCATTAAACTGCCAACAAAAAATTGAGATGAACTTAGTGAACGGAAACTAGTTTGATCCATTAGGAGATAATGAGAACTAAGGTATGGCTATGATTCTTGATACACCAAACAAAGGTCGCATAAGAAAGAAGATGATTTGGTTGAGGAAGATCATTAAACCAATTGTTAGTAACCGATGTAATATTTTGCTGCGTGTTGATAAGTTCTATGGATCCAGGTTTTCTTTAAAACCTCTTGATAATTTGACTTAATGTGTTTTGATACTCATTTGATATTTTATAAGGTTTATTAAAAATTTCAACAATTTAAACTTGCAGCATGGGTTAAACTGTCTTGTGGGAATGTGAATTTTGAGAATTGGCTGTGTTGTGTCAGATTAATGCTTATTACCTCGTGATGTTGGCTCATTTTTGTGACGGTAGACGCACCATTAAACAGGGCCCTCTTGCATAGGCTCAATGCCCTGTGCACATCCCTCAGGTGACTCCATTTTGGTTCTCTCTGCATACCGTACTCATCAAGAGGGGCTTCATCGTAATATCGGGTTGTAGTGAAGGCAGAGCTTGTTCTACCAAAATTTGTTCCACCATGGTACTACACCAGTTTCAGATTGAGTTTATTTAGTAAGAAACACAATAATGTCCATAAGTTAATTTCTTTATCATAAAAAACCTTTATTTATTACCATATAATAGTTCACCAAAGATCCATTCTTAGAGAAGAAGCGAGCAACTGAGAAGGCAATGTCTTCTGCTGATCTTTGAGATGGTGGATCTCCAAACACTCTATACCTGTAGTTGCAAATTACCAACAAATTAGTGGGGTAAGCCAAAACTAGAACATTGTCTTAAATACTTGACAAAAATAAGTGACCGTTATTTTTAATTTTTTTTACATGAAGATCAAATGACTTAAATTTTACTTAAGTCCGGTTTACTAAGTCACTGCATCTTCATTCGAGGGTACGTTCTAATTTACTAATTGCATGAATACATAAAAAAAAAAAAACTAAAAAATTGATCTCTAGCCAACGAATATATATACTTACTGAGCAGTCCAGTTTTCAGTCCATATGGCAGGCTTGTAAGGTTTGTTGGGGCCTGAAAAGGTATCACCACAGTGCCTTCCATTGCATGCATTAATCTGCCAAATGAAGTAGGCATGCATGATCAGGGCAAAGATAACACGTACATACACATGCATTATTTAATTTATATCGACGATCACTGGAATTGAAGGAAAATCAATTATGTCAAACATTTAATTTTCATGAACTTACCACTGGATCAGGAGCATCTGTCTGCTTGCACATGATCCATGGAACTCCAATATCCAGTGACACTGCCATTTTTGCGGCCCATTGGACATAATTATCTCCTTCCTCTCTAAAAGCACGTTGGATATGGTTGTACTCATTCTCAATCTGCAGCACGTACGAAAACAAAAATGTTGTGAGCACTAGTTTGCTTATACTATATATTGAGCAACTTGCAGAAATTAATTAAAATAGACTTGGGAGAATTAGGATCTTGTGGAAATAATCAGAACCTGTGCCAAGATGATAGGGCCTCCTTGGGGAGCAAAGAGGTTCGCGTCTTTCACCGTTTTTATAACGGTTGATACATATTTTTTCATGTGCTTCTGCAAATTATAAATTATTTTAATTAGTAATCTTGAATTTCCAGAAATTAGAAGCAGCTCTGGAGTTCTATATATATATATATATATATACTAGTGTTTTGCCGACGCCGGACTCATACTCCTATTTAAATATTACCAATATATATATATATGGAGATCGATCAGAACACGGTTAATTACCTTAAAGGGTTCATTGTTAGAGCGGAATATGATTTCAGGGACCTCTCTTAGCCAATATGGAAGTCCTCTGATGTATTAACATTGAAGGAAATATATTATCAAATCGGAGATAAACAGAGTGAGCACACTTTCTTAATAGAGTATAAGAAATTTTGCACTTTTAATTAATAATTAAAAAGTGTATGTGTTCATGAACAGTATTCGGTGTTAATTTGTTGTTTCTTTTAACGTAGTTAGGAACATACATTTTAGAAATGAAATAATAATTAAAAGGGCATACCCGTGATTCCATTCAGCTTGGATGAAAGGCCCAACCCTGAGGGTTACATACATTCCTTTCTTTTGAATAAGCTTGATGAACTTTATGTAATCATACTGCGGCTCAATTGAGTACTGCAAAATGGAGCAAATTAATCACCAATTAGTCAAGCTAGGACATTCATTAACCTTGGAATAATACCAAACTTTACATGCATGCATGCATGTGGTAGGTACTTCAGCTGCTTCCCGAATTCATTTACCTTGCCTTTCTCAGTCTCATGAATGTTCCAGAACACGTAAGTTTGGACCACGTTTATGCCTCCCTGTCTTGCTTTGTCAAGAATGCCTGCCCACTCCTGAAAACACAACAAAACAGTTAGCTGAAGCTTTATTTTATCTATAACTAATTATTATATTATTATGAATCTATCTAACAAGTGTCTTGAGAATATTAATAACTGTAGATAGTCAGGGATAATCACCTATTCGGGATCTCAATCAATTTTCACATAACAAAGAGTTGAATTTTTAATGTACAACAGAGAATTAATAAAATTCGACTACGTCCATGTATGTTACATTGAGAATAGACCATATAATAGTTTCTTGTGAAATGATATGATGTTACTTGATGAAGAAGGTATGTACCTCGGGGGTGCTTCGTGGGTAATGGATGGAACCGGAGAAGAGAAGCTCCCGTCTTCCATTGATAATGAGTGACCTGCCATCATAAGTCACAGTCTTCTTCTCCCCGCCTTCGTCCTCGTGACTGTTAGAAGTCGTCATCTTCTTCTCGTCTTCATGGGCGCTGGTGGCAGCAATGACCAATGAAAAAGTGATGGTAATCAAAAGAACTTTGAGAATTGACATGTTAATTGAGATAATTGTATGTGCAACAATGGAGAGAAAGAGAAAGAGGTGAAGTGTGGTTTGATCCAAGTGACCCTTCTTCTTAGATGCAAGAGTTGCTAAGAAATTGTTTCCGCAATTGTGACACTAACTTAGGAAAATCAGGAAACACATGTGTATTTAATTAAGGTCTTAGAGCAAACCTCGGTTTCCCGTTTTGGATTTCTGTTAGGAATCATTGGTCATGGTTAATCTTCGTCCTAGGCCTATCTTATATTTTGCTTTCTCCTTCTTTCACTGCCAGCTACATAACGTAGTTTAGTTTTTCTTTGCCGTGTTGGCTATAATGTCGGGGACATATATACATATTACATAATATCTTATCCCTATCTCTCTTCCCCGGCCACCCTATATATAGTTTGAATCAATGTCTTGTCTTCAGCTATATATATAAGTTGTTCAATTGTTCCACACTCCTGTAGTTTGATTTCAGCCTGTCTTAAACTTAATTATCATGTTTTAACGCTAGTATAAGAGAAATTTAGTTTAAATATTATTTTCTATCAATAATTATAAAATAATACATTTTTTTTGTTTTATTTATTTCTTGTTTTTAAAGATTTATAAGAAATAATCTTGTCAAATTTTTCTTAGAAAAAGAAAAACCAAAAATAATGTAAATGCTTGTAATTATTTATAAAAAGATAAGAAATGAAATTGAAGGATATTTTCTCTAACCAATTTTTTTTGTGAATAAAAAAAAATACTAAATGTTGTATAATATTTGGTATGCCACGGTTGGCAACCATGTTTAGGTCTAAAAATAGACTAGGCCTGACGAGCAAGTACAAAAAATCAGGCTCAATAGAACCTACCTGGACAATTAGGCCTGACTTGATGGGCTTACAGCTCAATCTCAAGAGTATAGGCCCGTATTCAATCAGATTTATTTTGACTTGATATTATTTTAATTTTTTTTCTTTTAAATATATATAAGTTCAGACAAAAAAAGAAGTAAAACAAATCAATTTAGTCGGACTTGACTACCCATTAATCCAGGTTGAATAAAAAAAATAGACTGCATAGAATTTAAGCTAGCCCAATCCCATTAGCTTGTCATAAGGGTTTTTTGTTATCACATGTGTGCATTATTATGATCAAAACATGACCCTTTCATGAATCACAATCCATCTATAACTTAGAAACTCATTTGATCACAAAGTTAGCCTTAGACGTGATGTTGTCATTGTTCTATATAAAAGACTTATTGGTGTAATGTGCAGCGAGTCCGTACATTCATTTCTGAGCATTTCAATCTCTCTCTCTCTCTTCTCTTCTTAACTATTTCTATGACACCAAACAGAACGTTATGAAAAGTATAAGCAACTTAAGAACCAGTGTAACTGAATAGTACAACTTTTTTTTAAGGAAAATGTTACCATGCCTTTGAAATATTAGTAAAAAGTTTTAATGTAGATTTTTTTTTTATTGAGGTGCACTTTATGTGATTTCCAATGCAATTTTATACTTTTTAAAATATTTTTTATTTGCCCTTAAGACTATTAATACGATAATTTAAGTTTATATTTTAATTTGTTGTCATTTAATTTAAGTTACAGTTAATTTGGTAGATAATCTAAAATTTATTATTCTCTTGTATTCTATATATACACCTCTTGTACACATACCGAACGATTGAATAAAATTCTAGTTTTATTTTCTCTATACAGCATCAAGAGACATTTTTCAAACATGACACATATATTAATGAGTTACATTTTAGCCAAATCATGTGAACTTAACTTGATAAAATATCAAATCGTGGATTAGAGAGTGTAATTAGGGATGATAGTAGGTTGAATCGTGGATAGGGATTTATATCCTGCCTTATTTAAAGCCTGATTTATTTAATTAAAATGTTAAGCTTGAATTTTTTTAAAAACCTATTTATGGATTAGGCTTGAGCTTATAAAAAAATCTATTAAGTCTCATAGGTCAATTAGTTTATTCATTTAAATATAATAAAAATTAATATTTATATATATATATATATAAATATTATACTTTTATATTTAATATTTTAATAAGTTAATAATTTTTTTTATCATAAATAAATTAATTTTTTTGAAATAAAAAGACTTTTAAATAAGTTAATATGTAAAACCAAATTTTTCAAAAGATAATATTAAACTTAAAATAAACCTCTCTGTTAGATTAATAGGTGAGATCATATCTTAATTTTTTACATTATAATAGATTAAATCTATTTATGTAAAGTATCCATTTCTAATCCTAACTGCAGTTATAACATTTTTTAGGACGTGTTTATTGTTCCATTTGCTAGCAGTAAGTCACCTAAATCGTATCTTAGTGCATGTGCCTGTGCCAACCCTTAAATACGATATGTGCTTTAAAATAAACGAAAGAAGAAGAGCATTAAAGAAAGTCGTTTCCTAGTGGTTTGATTTTTTGGTGTTTGGTAAGAATTGAAGACAAACGGCCAAAATCTAGTGGAATCTGGAGGCTAGAAGGTAGGTGGACCTTTATCTCTGTGCACACATAACCTAGTAATTTGGTACTTGAATAGTGTGCTGTTATTATTTTAGATACATAAGTTCTTGAATAAAAAAAAATAATACATTATTTCGTACCTCCGATCATCTTCTCTTACCCAGTTTGCTTATTTTGGTACGTGAAAGTTTTAAAATATTTTTTTAAGAAAAGTGGTAGAACATAGACACCCTACTATCCAAGAGTGTAAATAATAATATTAGTAGAATCTCAGTTATACGATTATTGGACATATTTAAATTGTAAAATGATTGTTCAGTCATAGCTATTTATAAATCAGTATATACTAGCGTTAGGAGATTTTTTGAGGATGATTATCATTAAGTGAAATTTTAACTTAAAATATATACAAAGGAGTTACATTTGTCTTACCTTAAAAAGATGAATACATAAGTTCGAATTTGCAATTTGTCCCACTGATTTTTTTTTTTTTTTTGCAATTTGTTAAATATAATATTTTACATTGCTTCACTTAACTAATTACTTGAAGGTTAGGATAATAACTAACCATGTTTGAATTGTACAAGCGGAATCAAGTCATATCCAGTGGTTTAAATTAAGATAAATACAAATACTTTCCAATCTCTTTCTCTTTTTCATGTAGTTTTCCTTTTGCCAGGTGAAGAGTTGAGATGTGTAACGAAAAAGTATGGGAGTATCATTACTTTAATTTTTTTTATTAATTTTCTCTGTCAAAACAAATAAATAACTTCCTGATGTTGCGGGTTTATAAGAAATTAATCTGTCTTATATTTTCTATCCTAACAATATATATTTTTTGTTATCTATCCTAAGATTTGATAGGTTCCAAAAGAACGACATAAAAGAAAAAGAAACCGGTAAGTATATTGTCCTTTTTGTTATAATCTTCTCATATCACCCTTAATTTTTGTTGGAATTTCTTCATAATTAATGAAGTGGCACATTTAAGGAATTCTTTTAAGGGGACTGTACCCCAGGTCCCAAGCAGCTTATTAAAATTAAAAACAGTTAGCAGGTAGTATTTGGATACAGTTCAGTGAGTTTAAGACGTGTGTAAGTTCGATGCTCTATATTTTTGTGTCTTTTAACTCTTTTATATATTTGACGTGAAATTAAGATAAATGCACGTAAAGGATGCACACGCTTAATTATCCTTTTAAAAAGTGCAAGTGTTAAAAGCTCTATTCTTGTCTTGATATTTAAAAGAGTTTGAAGTTTAAGTGCACTAAACAAGTCTCTTAAATAAGAAAAACAAAATTGCAATCCTCCAAAGGTAGAGATACACTTTGAGCAATAACTATCATCTTAGAGAAGATAAAAGAGAGAAATATTTCAGAAAACATGTATCATTTTAAAAAATTGTCTTAATATTTTAGAAAAAAATGTACTTACATCATGTATGTAACAAGAATTAAGAGACATATTATAAATCATTATAATTAGATAAAACGATTATGTAACAAGAATTAGGAGACATATTATAAATCATTATGATTAGATAAAATGATTGAGAGTTTCTTATATGAAGAGATAAATATTATAATGAAATAAAGATATTTTTTATAAGTTCTTTCATATTTTTTATAAGTTCTTACTTACATTTAAAAGTTCTTTCATATTTTTCATATCATTCTTCTACTTTCTCACGCTTACTATTTTGAATTCACTATGAAAAATTTACTATTAATTTCCAACACTTCTTTATTAGATAGTTACCCAAGCACTTATGAGGTTAAGTTTTTTTGCCTGTAAATGTTCTTAGGTTGCATTTTATTCATATATGGGTGCTAACAACTAACTATCTCTAAGGAGGTTCCGTAAAGAAAACAACAAGTTAAAAGGGACCATGTCCTATTAAAAAAAAACAATTCTTTGAACAAATAACCCTACTTTGAAATATGAACCAAAAATTGAATATGACCTACACATCTTGGTGGTTGCATAAAATCAGGTCGTGGAAGGTTGATTCACATAGGTTTAGGTGTAGATTAGATAGTGATAAATTACTATTTTTAGTTAAATTCATTCAGTATAAAAATTCCAAGAGATACGTGCCGTGTCTTACACACACCACACGCATATATATAATTGCTTGACTTTATTACTTATGCAATTAGTTAGTCAGATTGTGTCTTTATTCACTTGTTGGTTGGGCTTAATAATCTTTGAATTGTTATGATAGTCCCTTTGCTTAATCAGTGGCAGATGAACCTGAAACTACCATCCGCACGGTCCAGTAGTTCCGTAAAACGTCACAATTGTTGATTTGTGATCCTCCAACTAATCTCATTAGGTGGGGGGTACCACTAGCCACACTCAACAACCATTGATTTCATGCAATTTAATTTGTGGGAAATTAATGTGGAATTCACATACTTAATAATAAGTAGTACCTGGTGAATGAAAAGAGTTTAGACACGGATCTGATTGAAATTTAAGCATGTTTGTCGAGTGTGATGGAGCAAGAAGGGACTGGTGCTACTAAATTAAAGTTTCTGGTGTGATGATGTTTATGCATCATTCATTGTCACTATAGCTTGGATGGTTTAATTGCACATACATAAATGGCGCTTTAAAAAGCATCCATACAAAACCGTGAAAAAATATCGCTTCCTAATGAAGGAAAACTAAAGCGTGGTCCATTCTCTTTGCAGTTGTGAATATTGTGGCATGCATAATTGTGATGAGAGTTATGGCATTCTTTCACATCATCCTCACGTACACTTGTCACCATCTTCCACATGGGTTTAATGGAAGATGCACTACCCATCCCCATCCCTTTCAATGCGAAAATTTTTCATGCTCAAAATTTGAGGCTCGGAATCAGAACTTCTATTATATCAGCATGTATCTTATAACGTAATTAAGCAGGTATAAGTGCATTCATTGGTCATATATTTTTGTCTAAACTATATGTATCTATAACTAAAAATAATTTTATTCAAGTCAAATAAGATTATTATAAATATCAAAATTTTTTCTCAAAATATTTAAGACAAATTAATACATGTCTAAAATTTGAACTCAAACCATTTGATAAAACTAAAAAAATTTCACATTAATTCACGTATTTTGTTGATAGTGTATAGCTGAGGTTGAAGTGGAATTACGGTGACCAATGTAGTAAAGAACTCTAAAAAGAAAATTGTACTAGTAGTTGAACTTCTGGATTTAAACTTCGTGATAATATATTGTGGCATCATTAATTTTTTAGCACTTCTCTCCTTATTTATGATAGCAATTGTTATGTTCTTCCATGTAGTGGACGGCAACATGCGTTGATTTGACTTTGCATTTTGTTCTTCACAGGATCTGTGAGGATTGAGTAAGAAATAAAGGATGGACAAAATCAAAATATAAGCTGATCAGCTGTATAGTAATTAATTTAAAAAACGGATACTGTTTCTCTCTGTCAAATTTTTTATGACAGGCCACCGTGATTCTTCTTAACTTGCCATAAATTGCTCATTCAATATACTGAACTATACTATTATTGGCAATGTGATGCTCCCGAGAGCTTACCTGCATGTGTCCTACACTTGTTACTGATCGACCTCCTTTTTACTATCAACATTGAATTTGAAAGATGAGTAGAATTTTTATTTTAAATATATTTATCACCTCATTTATGTTACTGTCCTTTCATGTTTGTAAAATTGACAATGCATCCGATTTTAATTGCATGAATATATGGTTCTTTTGCATAGTCAAGTAATTAGTACCACTAAGTTCAATTTTCAATTTCAAGTAGTTAAAATTGGAAGTGATTCATACAGAAACAGAGTTTAGTTCTGATACTATGTTAGATTTCATCTTAAAATTAATTGATATTAACATTAAGTGAAGTTGTCTAATATGTATATAAGTTGCATTTGAAGGAATGAGACAATCAATATAGGACTTGAGTATTCTCCAAATCTTTTGATGATAAGAGAGAAAGAGAGACAGTTAATCACTAATAAATATTTTCTTTATTATAAATGTTTCACATCCTATTCCTAGTTAGTTCTTTTAAGTAGCAACCGTTTTTTTTCCCCTCTTCTAACGAGAGATTATTAACAAGTGTATATCACCTTATAAATTTTTTAATTTAACCCAAAAGTCTAATTTACGTTGTCGACATTATCTTTGTATCTTGCATGTATTAAATTAAACAGCTACAACTAAAAGTCATATTAGAGTTTATATTATTTTATTTTCATCATGCAGCAAGCTCTATGAATAATGAAAAATGCCTGACATTAAATGCATCACAATTACAGCCAATAGTGGGTGTCCTCTAATCATGCCTCTTTTGCAAAGCGAAATCTTTATTTTATGTTAATACTACAAATTAAACTTAGATATACTTTGATAAGTGTTTTGAGTCTTTGCTTTTTTAAAAACTAAAATTAAATTTATCTTATTAATCTACGTTATAAATATTTACATTAAAACTTAATTTAAGTTATCAGAATGAAATTCTAATTCTAATAGAAAAAAAACAAAACATTTATCTTAATAATGCTTTGTTTGTTTCTGTGAAGAACTGAAGGATAGATTAAAGAATAAAAAATGTTATGAGTCGTTTCGTAGTTTGAATATTTGTATGAAGAAAAGAGATGAAAGCTTTTCATATGAGTCTCACACTACTATTGTCCGTTCATTGGACGAAAAGGCGAGAAAATGAAGCTTTTTTTTTTTTTATGTATAAATGTAAAATATATTTTTATTTATCTTACACGTATCGAGTAAGATAAAATTATTATAAA
The DNA here is from genome assembly GCF_000004515.6 of Glycine max. Taxonomy (NCBI): domain Eukaryota; kingdom Viridiplantae; phylum Streptophyta; class Magnoliopsida; order Fabales; family Fabaceae; genus Glycine; species Glycine max. Next base: position 8,217,666 of record NC_038247.2, read on the forward strand.
TCATAAACAGTTGTATATATAAAACTTGAATTTAAGATTATTGATAAAGCAAAAAAAAAATAAAGATTATTAAATACTTCTGTTCTTAATTATAGCACCCGAATTTAAAATCATGTTTATTCTTTTTTATAAGATTTAATTTATAACATTTCTTATATTAATTATTTTAGATTAGAAATATCTCTCGTCAAAAGAAAAAAATATATATCGATAAATCATTAAAAAAGAAAAAAATATTAATGTCAAGAAATTATAAATTTAAGATAAGTTTAATACTATCAATTAAATTAAATATTTTTTTAATCATAATAAATTAGGTAATTAAAATTATATATTTGAATGGATGGTGTAAACTAGAACAACTTGAATCAACACAAGTTAATTTGTGTTTCTAATTATATATATTTTAAATAATTAAATAAAAAAAATAGTTTTTTTTTTTTTTTTTTCATATCAATTACTAAGTTAATTTTTTTTACTAATTTCCTTTGTGTTCCTTTTTACTATCGATAAAGGCATGGTGAAGGTGAGGGGAGTTGGTGGGGGCATATTAAAATTTGGGAGTGGCATAAGCATAGCTGGCAAATACGACATGCAGGCCCAGCCCCCTGTACACCAAATTCAATTTCTTTTTTCCCCTTTCTCTAACACACACACTAGCTCTCTTGTTTTCTTTCTTCTTCAACATAACATGCACTGCACAATTGCCTCATGAATCATCATTAGTCAGGGTTTATCCTCTAAGAAAATAAACATACTATAGCAATGAGTGCGTCCAGGTTCATCAAGTGTGTCACTGTGGGTGACGGTGCCGTTGGCAAGACTTGCATGCTCATCTCCTACACCAGCAACACTTTTCCTACGGTCAGTGCTACCACTAACAAACCTTCACATTTTTCTGTGCTCTTCTGCTTCTACCTTACTGGGTTTTCAGATAATAATGACAAAATATGGCTTGTTATCAACTTTTGTCAGAATTGGGTTTACTTGTGATTTTCATAATTCTTTTCTTTTTGATTTTGTTCTTTGGGTTTTCTTGGTTCTGTAGTCCTAACCGTGTTGCTGATGCTAAGGTTTCTTCTAAATAGCTAAATTTTCGGATTTTTTCCCCATCAATTTCATATACCCTTATTAGAGACGACCGTGGAATTGGGCCTGTTTGTAATGTTTTGGGTGAAAAGAGGGAAAAAAAAATATTTTGGTTGAATCTTGGATGTTGATTTCAATTTTTAGTTGCTGTGCTTGATATGATTCCAATGGAGGTGCGATGATAATTCCACGAAGATGCGTTTTTGCTAAAATTGCTTTCTTAGGACTTTTATGATTTAGATCCTTCCTGTTTTTTGGATCGATACAATAATCTTCAAAACAATTCCCTTTGTGCTGTTTGACTTGCAATTGACTGAGGGGTGGGGATTGACTTTTAGATGTAGTAATTTTTGTGACATCTTGTGATTCATTGGCTACAGGACTACGTGCCAACTGTCTTTGACAATTTCAGTGCAAATGTCGTTGTGGATGGAAGCACTGTGAATCTTGGGTTGTGGGATACTGCTGGTAAGTATAGTTTTTCCTGGTTATCTTTCATCCTTCTTGTGTTTTGTGAGTGTTTTGTCATTGTTTTCAACTTATGGCACAGGCCAAGAAGATTACAATAGATTGAGACCCTTAAGCTATCGTGGAGCAGATGTATTCCTGCTTGCTTTCTCTCTCATAAGCAGGGCCAGCTATGAAAATGTTGCCAAGAAAGTAAGCTTGGCATTTTTCTTTTTCTTTTGTTTTGTCCCTCTCTACTCTGGACTAATTTTTTCCCGTCATTTTCAGTGGATTCCTGAGTTGAGGCATTATGCTCCTGGTGTTCCAATTATTCTTGTTGGAACAAAACTTGGTCAGATTCTTGTTCCTTCTCTAACTTTGTTTACACTAATAATGTGTAATTCAGCATAATAGAGAACATTCTTATACTTATGTTGTGTATCTCTCAGTGTTTTAAAGTGGGGGAAGTTGCTTGCTTCAGAAACCTAACCTCTAATTACATGTCTTGGCCTAAATTCTAAAATCTGAAGCAATTGCAGTTACTTGATGGGTTGTTATTCAGTATAGATTTTATAAGAATGACGTTCCTTCCTATATTCCAAACTTTCCTCAGGCATAACTTTAACCAATAATTGGTTCAGATATAACAAAGTATGTCAGAAGAGCCTTAGTAATTTTTCATCTTCATTCAATGTTTACCTCCTTTTTTAAAACCAAATGGCAAGTGTAGTGGTTGTTCTGAATGCTGGAAGAGTGATTACTGATAAAGCTTGAGAAGTCTAGACTTTTGAAGTGTATTAGGGAGTGTTGAGATGAATGAGGAATGCGAGGACATAGTACGTAAGTCCTTGGCTTCACTATTCATCAGAATTTCTGTTTATCTATAGCAAAAGTTCATTTGTTTTGAAAATTTTTCCATTAATAGTTTCACTTTTCACATAGTTTCGTCTGGAATGTGTTTTCTCCTATGTACAGGGTTAGTTTAATTGTATGCTTTTGATGGTTCCATTGACCATGATAAAGCTGCCATGATTAGTTTGCTTGGGCATTTCATGACAACTAAATCTTTGTCTTGTAGATCTTCGGGATGATAAGCAGTTCTTTCAAGACCATCCTGGTGCAGTGCCTATCACCACAGCACAGGTGCTTGCTATTTGCAACTACTTCCTTTGAATATACAATTAATTGCTTTTGTGTCGTTTTTTTATTTCACTGTTTTGACTTTTAGCCTTTGTTTGTTGGTCACACTATGGGCATGCATGATGTTACTTTTGATAGGTTAGTGATCTAATTTAATGTATTTTGTGAAGGGTGAGGAACTGAGAAAGCTTATCGGTGCTCCAATTTACATTGAATGTAGTTCAAAAACACAACAGGTACATACATGTTCTTTGAATCTTTAAAAGTTCTGAAGGTTAAAGGAAGTCATGACCTTATTGATGTTAACCTTGCATACAGAATGTGAAGGCTGTTTTTGATGCAGCCATCAAGGTAGTTCTCCAGCCCCCAAAGCAGAAGAAAAAGAAGAGAAAGGGACAAAAGGCCTGTTCCATTTTGTGATCTTCAGTTCTTAATATAGTAGTTTGTGGAGGATGACATGACTGTAGTCTTCATCATTCTATATCTTATACTATTTCCAACCTAGATGAAGGAATCATCATGTCCAACTGACCGCATCAAGGTTCGCTCATAAGCATCGAGCTATCTGTCTAATTGTCTCTGGCTGTAGGATCTGTACAGTCGTAATTTCAATATGTTTGGTGTGCACACAACACTTGCGTTACTGTTGGCTGTTTACCTGTTGTATTGATTATTAAATGACCATTTCCAGCAGTGGACGCGGGTTGTATTCATGTTGTAATCTAATCTAGGAAGTGCTTGCATATGTGGCTTTGGATGTGAACTAAGTATATGTAATTAATTATGTTAGCTGCTTTTAACAGCTTGGATATATAGTTGGCTTGATTAAGGTTTCATTCTTCCATTTGTTTATTCGAGTCAGGTTGACTTAGTGAACTTAAAATCTTATGACAATTGCAACCCGAGGCTAGTAAAAACGAATTTTAAATTGGAATCTAAACTGTTAAGCAACGAAAAGAATAATATGGAGCTGTCAACAACTTTGAGCTTGCTGAGGAATATACATTATTTTGAAGGATTCACAAAACAAGACCAAATTCATCTTTCACTAGTCACAACTTTATCAGATACTCAACGTGTGGATTTTACGAGTCGGCAAGCAAAGCGTAGATCTAATTTCTTTTTAAACGTGGGTCGTCCAATAACTAAGTATCTTGTTTTGGCATTGATGCATTTCGAGGGAAAGTGGTACCTGTTAACTTCTTGAGAAGTGTATAAATTTGTCTAAGTAGTAATTAAAACGGTAAGTTTGAGTGTTGAGTCTACAGGAACTTTGGCTGTACTTGAAGTTTATATATTTCTAATTTTAAGTAAATAATGACTTAAATTCGATATTTGTCTAACACTGATGTGGAAATATAAAATTAAACATAGATAATAATTAAGTAGAGTACATTAAAGAAATAGAACACAAACACTTGGGAAGGGGGGGGGGGGGTGAATTGTCGGTTGATATAGAATTATGTGGCGTGTGAGCGTTCAGTCTACCAAAACTACTCTTGATGCAATATTTGAGATTTTTCACCATTTAACATTATTCCAAGTATTATCTTCGTCTGCTAACCTACCCTACCCATGATCCCTCATGTGAAAGAACCTAAATTACTTAATTTCACTCCTAATTCCTTAAGAGCTACATCAATTTGCTTTAGGAATAATGATGCATAATTAAGGCTAAATAATACCATTCTATCCCTATACATGAATTATCTAGATGCTTTTTTCAAGTTCTTAGGGTGCAAACATTTTCCAATAAGTAAACCCTATAACATACATGTGCATGAGTAATCAAACCATAAACAAGACAATAAACTCATAAAAGAAGCAATAATATTGAAGTAACATTAAATGAATAGTGAGAATCATTACATCAAGAGTGTTTGATTGTTGAGCTCCCAACAATGCATTGTTTAGTCTCTTATTGACATGAGAAACTTACAAATACACAAAGTAAACAAGAATAATGTAAGAGAATAGAAGAAAATGGAGGAAAGGATCCTCAAGTGAGTGAGTTTTCTCCCTCTTTTGTGCCTTAGTCTTGTTTTTGTTTGTATATCCCTTTTGCACAATGCTTTCCCTCTTTTTATCTGCAAAACGCTGCATAGTCCTATTTTTTAACATTGATTGTGTGCTAAGTCTACATGTGCGCATTGAGCGCACATACAAAGTCCAACTGGCCTAAGTGACCACGTATTAGGTCGTCAAATGCACTTAGCGCGCTTGCACTTGATAGCTACTTCCAAGTTGGCTTCTTGTGTTGTCACATTGCTCCAATTCTTTAATAATTTTTCAGGCCTCTTACTGTGTTACCCTTTATAAAAAGTATAACCAAAATATTGTATATTAACTAATTAAGTTTAGCATCCACCAGATAAAAACTCAGAAGAAGTTAAATTCTTAATTTTTTAATTCAAAAGAAGTGTTAAAAAAGAGAAAAATAGATAATTATAACAATGCATACCAGTTATCAATACATGAAGCTAAAAAGGAAGAAAGGTAGAGGCTTAAAGTCAAAGAAGTGTTCGGCTTATTTTAATTTGCAAATGGTAAACTAAACTATAATTAATTCTTTGTTAGATTCAACGTTTAACTTTGATATAATATCCCAATGAAGAATCTTTGTGGTGTGGACCGTTTTTCCATCTATGATTAGATGGACAACAGGCAGTTGCAAAATGATAGAAGGCAGGCCCTGGTTAATTATACTTCTCAATTGAAAGCAGCTAAATACTATGTAATATGGCCAACAACTTTCACTCATTGCTCCCATATCTAAAAGTTGATTGATCCTTAGAATCTTATCTTCTACATGAGGAATAGATACTGTGCCCACTTCCGTTGGTGAATGGAACTCTTGATTCTATTCAATCTCCCTTCTCCAACCCTCTATTATATATCCTGCAACCTGCTTTGTTTCTTGTAGTGTTCTAATCATTTTGGCTTTGGCTTTCCAATCCTCCTGATTTCCTCTTCTACGATTGTAAAATATCGCGAATGGCATCCAAGAGAATACTGAAGGAGCTCAAGGACTTACAGAGAGATCCACCAACTTCATGCAGTGCAGGTAAAGAGGTTGAATGAAAGTTTGTTAGTTTAATTGGGTTATCTGACATAAGCTATAACCATGCTGCGGTGAAGTGTGAGTTTGTGTGTGACATGCTTGTTATGGTGGATTTCAGGCCCTGTGGGCGAGGACATGTTCCATTGGCAAGCAACCATCATTGGTCCAAATGACAGTCCCTATGCTGGTGGTGTTTTCCTTGTGACCATCCATTTCCCTCCCGATTATCCCTTCAAACCTCCCAAGGTATACATCAAAAACTGTTAACCGCATTCTGACACCCATTTTCTTTATTTCAGCTAAACTTTCATTTACAAATGACTATAGATAAGCAAAAGAGTTTCTTTCTTTGGCATATTTGAAGGTTGAAAATCTGTTTTTTAGAGCAATAAACACACACACACACACATACATCAGCAGCTATATACTTACTTACACGCATACATACATAGACATGCATAAAGCAGCAGCAACATCATCACCTAACAAAATCATGTTTGTCTTTAGTTTTGAATTTTAGAAACTGCTATTTAATATTCATAGTATAAATAAAGCGCTGGATCTAATTGATGGCTAGTATTAAAAACTAATATACAGGTAGCATTCAGGACCAAGGTGTTCCATCCCAACATTAACAGCAATGGCAATATTTGCCTGGACATACTCAAAGAACAATGGAGTCCTGCTCTCACCATATCCAAGGTCATCATGTTTTGGACCTTTCCTCATTGATGTCATTATAATTAGTTTGTTTCTGTTTGTTATAAGTGCTGACTGGTTGTCAAAAATCACGATGCAGGTGCTGCTCTCTATATGTTCTCTGCTAACGGATCCAAATCCTGATGACCCTTTAGTGCCTGAAATTGCTCATTTGTGCAAGACCGACAAATTCAAGTATGAGTCTACTGCTAGAAGCTGGACCCAGAAGTATGCCATGGGCTAAAACTCTCTTCCCTCTTGCCTCCTCCAATACACGTTTTGGAATTGTCTTTTTGCTCTTCAAAAACCTCCCCTTTTATGGTATTATATATAAATATGACCATGAAGTTTGGGCATATTATTGAACCAGTTGCATACATATGAGAATTGTTCTCAAAGGCTTTACCTTTGTGATTCGAGCTTGCTCTATATGAATAAAATGCTACTATCATTTGGAGCTTTTCTTATATTCCCATTAAAAAAGTAATTAACCAAGAAGACTAAATTATTTGTCCACTACCTTAGGTCAAGAAACAAGGGTTTTTAACGACCTTGCAATTGTTTTTCACAAAACACATTTGTTTGCCATGGTAAGATTTGGATCTGGTTATTAACTCCTATACTTAATTCAAGCTTCAATGAATAAATACCCAATCAGCACGTACAGTATCATGTTATTGGTGATCTAAAACTATACTACCACTCAAGCTTGTTCCGACAAGACTCTAAGCCCTTAATTTGCATTTTGTTTTTTGATTGAAATTATGGTTAACTAAATTGAATCATATAATTTAGGGTCAAAACAGAAGGGGAAAAAAGAAACACGTTCTGAATTATATATATCTTCAATAGTACACTTTTATGTTGGACAGAAGTAACGAATTTGTGTTTGGTATTTCAAGCTTGGTGTTTGAAACCTGTCATCCGCTTGTTGATCACAAATGAGCATAATGACCAATGTAAGAGTCGTGCATGCTTTACAAATTACAAGTAAATTATTCTGCCATAACTAAACTGCCAGTGCTAGTAAACATCTTAACATTACCCAATATAGTTCTCGTTGACAGTTTGGCCCGTAACAGTCTTGCATTAATTACTCGTTTTGAGGAAATAGGCTACATGATTTTATACTGTAATTCGATCAAGTCATATTATGTATGGTAATTGGCTTTTACATTAACTATCATAAAAATTATACTATAATACTATGAGTGATTTATGATTAATTAATAATGTAAAACTATTATTTCATGATCATTAAATTTATTTTTAAAATATGCACATGACTTGAAACAAGATATTTCTTCCGTTTTTATATGTAAGATTCAGTTATCTAATTTGTTAAAATTAGAAAAAATAATTAATTTAGTTGATAATAATAAATTTATCTTAAATATATAACTTTTTTTAAAACTTTCCTAGTCATTAATACTTTTTTTTTCTAATGGTTTGATAATATATATATTTTTTAATTAATATAATACATATTATAACTTAAATCTTTTAAAAAAAATAAATACTATTTTAAATGTGGGTTTTATAAATAACAACGGAGAAAGTATATTTTTCTGTCGCTACCAATTTTAGCAAATAGTCAAGAATCATATAGTCATTCTGCTTTACAAAAACTATTAAATTGTTTAGGCACGTAGGTTCCTAATGTCACAGATTGAGATCGAGCACATTCTTCTTCATTATATAAAAAGAATAAAGGTAGCAATTATAGCAGAATGAGATTAATATTCTGATAGATATTTTATATTTTATACTTCAGGTCCCATTTTAGTAATTGCAACATGCAATGTGCGCAACTTTACGAGCAAACATTATTACCACACAAATAAAATTCAAAATTAGACATTAGTGATGCCATGTCAAGCACGCAAAGCTACAATGAAGTACGTGTCTTAATGATCGCATTTGATGGCATGCTTATGGTTGGCGTTATTTAATAAAAGAATAGGGCTTACACCATCAATATTCTTCGAGCAAATAATTCTCTTGCTTGGTTCCAAAGATGTAGTTGAATAGGCCACAGCACCTTTCTCATCTGTGATAGTAGCAAAACCATGCAGGAACTCCTACGATTGTGAGACTTGAACTGCTTTAATTTTATATTTCATCTTGTTGTTTCTTTTCAACCTCCCTAAATTTTAGTGTTTTATTTTATTTTCTGCAAGTAGACTCTTAAACTTTAGTTTCATCACAATTAATTAATCATGAAACTTTACTCATTTTATAAATAGACATTTTGGACTTTTATTTTTCTAAATTGATTCCTAAATTTCAAACATTTTACGAAAAGAGACTCAAGAATTTAATTTTATACAACTTGATCATCAAACTTTACCTCCATTGAAAATAGTCTATTTTATTAAGTTGAGATTAAATTGTTAACAGAGAAAAAACAATCTCAATTGTTCGGTTACCTTAAGTCACAATCATTCATTAAAAATATTTTTCTTTCAAAACTTATTCAATTACACCCCTTAAATAGAAAATATCTTTAATTTATAAATCGTTAGGTATTAAATTAGTGTACTGCATAAAATATTCTAATGACCGAGAGAAGGTACATTAAGTAGAAAAGGAAAGAATAAGGATTTGATTTTGATTTTTAAAACGAGGGATGGAGGGCCTTGCTCATCTTTCGAATTTTGTTTCGTCCACTAGTCGCTTTGGTTGGTCAAGCATCTTTTAAAAAATATATAGAGTATTTAATCCTTTGATAACTATAGATGATTTTGAAGTGTTTTTTTTTTATTATATGTTTGCCAAAAGAAAGTCATCCTACGACTTCAGAAAATAGTTTTTCCGTTCAAATCAACAAACTTAAACCGTTGTAAAACATTCGCAGACAGTTTAGACCGATTACTTTTACTATGGTCCACTGCCAATTCTACCAAAAAATTATCCTTCCCTCTGTATTAAAATGTTTTTCCTTTTCCTCTTATTGACATATCTTCGTATTTAACTGTTATATTTAATTGATTTACGATGCTTTTCTTTTCTGTTGTTATGGCAACTTAATTATCACATACAAATCGGCAGAAAAAAAAAAAAGAAGGAAAAAGATGAAACTCCAAATACAACAAACCAAACCATAACCGATCGATTTCTGTTGTACCTAATATATATATTAGATAAGGCTGAAGATTTATAAGTCCCATTTCTCACCCAAGAACAACAAGGCCTGACAAAGAAAACGTGGCATTGGCATGTATAGAGGTTGAAAGGTTATGCATTAGACTTTGAATTTGTGGGGCTTATTATAGAATCCAGAATTTTAACTCGTTCAACTTTGATTTCATTGTCAATATCAATTTCAACTAGATAAGCAACAAATAAATTATAAATTAAACTGCGTAATATATGTTCAAACTAATTACATTACATTTTCATTTATCATACGGGATCGATCTCTTCCACTGTTACATTCCTGTTGTTGAACTGCTGAGCATTTTAGTTCTGTGAAAAGAGAAACAGTATACAAATTTTCAATCAAAGACGTGCACTCCGAGAATTCTAACGTCTAAAATTGTTCAAGCTATATATATAGTTTGGGATAAATAATACATATGCGATCATGACCATGACAATGACAAAACAGATCGATTCATCTTGTGTGAATTTTACAATTTTGTTACGGAAGGTAATGTTTTAATTAACGATTTTACAATGACACTATTTATTTTAATAATTACACTTTCTTTTCAATTTTTAATAAAACATTTTTTTATTAAAATAAGATAATAAGGGTTAAAAATTAACTAAAACTTAAAAATACAATTACTTAAAATATATTTTTTGACTACAAAATAAAAAGAAACTGACTTAAAAATCACATTTATCAGTTAGTACTATAATTAATTTTAGCAAATATTTTTTATTTAACATCTTTCCTTCAAATGATTTTTTTCAACCTTTAAATAATATTCATCAACTATTTTTGAAAAAAATAATAATTTACCTCATATACAACCAATGATAATTAAATCATAATAATGTTAGCACAGGGGTTGCGAATATGTTTGAGAGGGATAGCGACATTTATTAAACAGAAAAAAAAAGATATTTAGCATTGTTGTAAAAATAAGTATTACTATAATTTTTTTTAACCCACTTGTTTACCAGAGAAAAGAGTATTGACTGATTTAGAGTTTAGTCGAAAATAAATAAAGTTTAATAAAAAATTATTTCTATCAAAAAATGAACTTAAATAGTATTAGTACAATTTGATTTTAATTTTAATACATTAATTACTTGTGTCTAATCAATTTAGTTTTTTTTTCTCTCTTTTAAATAAGAAAAAAATCAGTTGACCTTTATAGTTATACAAATTTTTTCTTTTAATCCCTACACTTCAAAACTATTTTTTTTAGTTATTTACAAACATTTTTAGATTCCTTTTTATCCTCATCATTTTTATTAACAAATATTAATTTTGTCAGTAGAAAGAATTAAACCTATAATATTTTTCTTTGATTCTTTTTCTTTTTCCTTAACTATTTAATTTATCTTATCTCTTCATTTTTATTCTCATCGTTACAAAATGATAAAGATCAAAAAGTAAATTTTATGTAACAGTAGGAACAAAAAGATATTTATGAAAGTATTTGTATATAGATTAAAAGAAATTATTTTTAAGTTTAAAAATTAAAAAATAAAATTTATGTAACTATAAAAATTAAACGAGTAATTTTTCTTTTAAAAACAACTAGTTAAATACCCATGTGTAGGCGGGTTATTCTCGTTTTTAACACATATGTTTAACATACACAATTTTATAAAATTAAATTTTTACATTGAGACGAATATAATTAGTTGTCCAAGTTCTTTAAAAATATTGAGACAAAGAGTATTTAAGTAGAAAAAAAATATGATTATAATCTTATAGATATTTATTTTTATTTAGGCGGGAAGCGGTTAACCAGCCGTTCTCTGAAGATTCTGAAGAAAGCGAAGCAGACAAAATGGATATTAGTATAATCTAGAATCACAATATTATGGGTACGTAATATCATTTGCTTGTGTTTATCCCTTTTAGAGGATATTAATTATTACACAATTATGAACTATCCTTAAGAAGTGTTGGCAAAAACATGTGTTAAATTTTATAACTAGCAAGTATGCAGTGTTAGAAAATGATAATCAGGTTAACTCTTCCTAATTCGCCACGAATTCATTAGAAAATAAGTTGGAATGTTGTGAAACAAATTTGAAGAAAAATAAAACATGCGCTAAAACAGGTTAACTACTCTTCCTAGCTAATAAATAGTCAGACACAAATTCATTTTTCATCCTGTTTTAATTTTTTTAATTTAATTAAATTAACGATTATAAGAGAGACTCACATTTAAAGTTTAGCAAAACTCAAGATTTTTTTTTTTTTTGAATTAGAGTATCTCTTAACTCAAAGTCCCAATGACTTAACCCCTAAGATAGAACTAAGAGATTATAATCATATAATTAAGGAACAAAGTTATTTCAACTATGTCAATTATGTTAATATGATTGTATCATAATCTAAAATTGATAAAATATAATATTTAGATAAAAAAATTCAAAAAAAAGATAAGATTATTATTAATTTTATCATTTAGAGAAAGGTAAAGATAAAAATTGATTTTTAAATAATTAAAATTTGATAAATATAATATTAAGGTAAAAATTGTTTTAAAAAAAAGAAGATAAGATCACTATTGGTTATATACTAACTAAAAGAGAAAAAAATTGTATCCTGATAATATAAAATTTTTTAGGGAGTGTTTGATTTGATTATTTTTTGTTTTCATTTTTACTTGAAATAGAAAATGATAATGAAAATGAGTTTGATTGGATTTTTGAAAACATTTTTAGTGAAAATATTTTCTCAAACGAGTCAAAAATTGAAAATAATAAAATCTCATTTTCAGTGTTTTAAGTTAAATTCATGAACTTCATTTTGTATAAAATAAAAATAGGGTGACAAGAAATATAATTTTAAACAAATTTAAAAATATAATATTTTTATTTATTGAAAGCAAAAAATAAGAAATTAAATCAAACATATTTTCAGAATATTAATATTTTAAAAATGAAAATAATTTTTAAAAAATGAAAACAGAAAATAAAAATACAAACCAAACACCCTTATATAATGATTTAATCACGATGCATCATATGATTTTAAAATAATTACATTAAAAACAAAATACGAGTGTCGTCACTCGAAGTTTGGAATTTTATTGGAAGCGATGTGGTCGTCCTAGGCGCAATAATCGTGGAATAGTGTTTCATCAGACCATGTAACAGGTTACAGGACCGCAGGTCAAGGGTTTCCCGCGAAAACGCCAGCTTAGGACTAAATATTTTCAGGTGCATAGTAAATAACGTTAAACACAAAACCCTCTGTCCGTACTTTTCGCACCAATTCTTTTCCTTATCAACACCACCAGCAATGAATGCATCTTTTACTTCCTTTTTTCCTTTCCAATTTTAACACCCCGTTTCGTTCAAGAACACACTTTTATTCCACACCAGAATTCTCTGTGTGTTCTTTTATTCCATTCTACCACAATACGTAAAAAAAAAAAAGCAATTTGAGTACGTAGTCTTCTTTAGAATTTAATTTAGTTGAAGTAGGTACGCTTGCTGATGCTATTTGGCGGTAATTTAATTCAGTTAAAACAAACAAAAACACATGCTGTTCTCAAACCATGGCTGCTTTTAGGTACATACTTCTTGTTTTATTCAACATATTTTTAATACCATAATCGTTTTTTACGATGATATACTATATTAATTCAAGGTCTCCACGGGTTTTCTTCACCTATTGTTTCATCCAATAGGTCATGTGATTTTTAATGTTTTTTTCCTCCTCCTCATCTCTCGCCACCATATATATATATATATATATATATATTTTAATGTGACGCCGTCTCTGTCAATAGGTGCTGCTGCCATTTAATAAGTATATTCAACTATAGTATATGCTGGTGTGCCAAGTGTTGGAGCATTAGGTTCAAGTTTCAATTCCAACCATGATAGTAATATTAGTAGCTTTGTTTTGCAGAGTATGATCGAGATGGTTCACTCAACAAGGTGAGGTGATTGATATAAAAATAAAAGGCAAAACGCAATGACAGTTGAAAAGAGAATTGTTTTGGTGGGGATTAGAATTGATGGCTATAGCAGACAGCTCCTCAACTGGGCTCTTGTCAAAGTTGCTGAGCCTGGTGATTGTGTTATAGCAGTTCATGTGGTTAAAAATTCAGGTAATTAAGGAACTTCTGAGCTTCTACACATATTATTATTAGCGTATGTATTTTTCCTTTAAACATGTTGAAAAAGTTAATCTAATGCAGATTATGTTTCCAAAAACAAGACTCTGATAGATGGCTATTTAGAAGTTTATGATGGCCTATGTGGTGTGAAGAAGGTACACATTTTTTTTTTTCTTTTTACAGTTCTGGAGGTATTGTTTGTGTTGTTCTTCGATTAGAATTTGAGTTTCACCTCAATAAGGCGTAATAAAGGTTTGCATTAGAGGATTACCAAGTTAAAACTCCAATTCTGATTAGAAAACGATACTTGAGATATTTTACTTTCATTCACGGGGTTGGTATAAGTCGCAGATTTTATTGACGGGTCGAATTGGATTTCAGGTAGGTCTCACTGGTCAAATCTTCACAGGAAGCTCCATTAAAAACATTCTTGTCAGAGAAGCAAAAAAACATGCTGCTCTGGCTCTAGTGGTAGGGTATGTGGAACTTGTATTTCACTTCACCATATTTGTTGTGGGTTTAGTTTATTTGATGTATATATACATTTACTTAATTTGCATTCTCTGATTGGTTTAAAAGACTAAATAAAACAGATTGATTTCAATTGCAGGGGACGAGCTGCCACAGCTAAATATTGTGCTAAACGGCTACCACCGACCACCAATGTTCTAGCCATTCAAGACTCAAGAATTCTCTTCAGAAGTTGCACCAATAAACAACTACCAGGTTCATATCTGTGTCCTTATTTCACAATCTTGTAGAAAAATTATATCATAAGTGAGTGAGTCAGTAACAAAAGTGAAATAGAATAAGTCTTGTTTCCTTTTGTGGCAGGTGGTCTTATACTGGATCCAAGACCTAGTTTAACAATCATCGAAGAAAACTTGAGTGACAGAATAATCCAGTCTGCAATTTGTGACTCCATCATGGAGATTGAGGAATCAACACCCATAAAAAATTCCTTAGAATTGAAGGATGAAGAGAAGAGCAAGTCAACAAGGTCAATATCAGTTGAGCAGAAGCTTGGGTGGCCTCTACTCCGCAGAGCCAATTCAGGAATGTCACAAACCCTTCTTCATACAAGGGACATGTCAGTAGTACAATGGGTAATGACCTTACCAGATCGTTCACCACATAATAAAAGTTCTAGCTCTTCTTCCACTGAGGAAAATCCATTTGAAAGGAGGAGCATCAGCGATATTGAATATGAGAGCTCTACAAATTCTTCTCCTGCATCTGTTGATATAATACCAAATGGCCTAGAGGAGATATTAAATTTAAATTCTCTCGATTGCAAGCGATTCAGCCTTGAGGTTCTCAAGTCTTGCACTAGCCAATTCTCTTCAGGTTGGTGAACCACTGACTGTTAAATGCTTTTTTTTTATATATATATAGTTCCATAGTTTGTAAATAAATACAATAATTTTATAATCTTTCTTTATTCCATTGCAGAAAACTTGGTTGGGAAAGGAGGGAGCAATCGTGTGTACAAAGGAGTCCTCCCTGATGGAAAGGCAATCGCAGTTAAAGTAATGCAGTCATCAAAAGAAGCCTGGAAAGATTTTGCCCTTGAGGTGGAAATAATATCCTCAGTGGAGCACAAAAGCATTGCCCCTCTACTTGGAATTTGCATAGAGAACAATTCTTTAATATCTGTTTACGATTATTTCCCCAAAGGCAGCTTAGAGGAAAATCTGCATGGTAAAGTTTCAGTTTTTCAACCATCTCATTTCAATTTTGATGGGAATGAATGATGCTAATGAGAATTTGGAAATGGATATAGGAAAGAACAAGGATGAATCCATCTTGTCATGGGAAGTGAGATTTAATGTGGCTCTTAGGATCGCTGAAGCCCTCGATTACCTACACAGGGAAGCTTTGAAGCCTGTTGTTATACATAAAGATGTCAAGTCTTCTAACATTCTTCTCTCCCAAGGGTTTGAACCTCAGGTAATCAAAAGCATTGAGACTATTATTAGTATTGAAAAGAACATTTATGTGTGAAATTCATTATGTTGTTTTGTTGCAGTTGTCTGATTTCGGACTAGCAGTATGGGGTCCAACAACTTCATCCTTTTTGACCCAAGATGTAGTAGGAACATTTGGTTATCTTGCTCCTGAATACTTCATGTATGGAAAGGTCAGTGACAAGATAGATGTCTATGCCTTCGGTGTAGTTCTACTTGAGCTAATATCAGGAAGGGAACCAATCAGCTCAGCAGCTTTCAAAGGACAGGAGAGCTTGGTCGTGTGGGTAAGACCAAACCCCATTTACAAGAATGAATTTTGACTTCTGTTAATGATATAAAAATACAAGAATAAGAATGTTATTCTTCCAATACTTATGACATACTAGTACCATATATAATTAGGAGAGAGATGGAAAGAGAAGTATAGAATAAGATAAAAGGAATTTTTGTTCTAGAATATAAGTATTATTTATTGGAGGTAATTTTGTTAAGGTGAATAACTATAGGTAACAAAGTTCTCCCTTTAGTATTCAACGCAATTATATATTTAGAATTTGATTTCGAAACTTCAGATTAAACTGAAACAATTCAATGCTAATTGATTCACATGTGCTTAGTGTATTATAAGATAAAATATTTGACAGACAGAAAAAATGAATTATTAAAAGGTATATGTAAAACATTGTGAGAATAGGTTTACTCAAAGTATAAATCCTTTTTTGATACAATATAATTTATAAATCTAACAATGTTTCATTTTCAGGCGAAACCAATAATGGAGAGTGGGAATGTTAAGGGCTTATTGGACCCAAATTTAGAAGGGAAATTTGTTGAGGCCCAATTGCAAAGAATGGTTCTAGCAGCATCTTTATGCATCACACGGGCGGCTAGACTTCGTCCTAAACTGAACCAGGTAATACCAAATGACACATTGAAGCTGCCATATTCTCAATGAAAGTCACCACATTCCCAATTATTATTATTATTATATTTTAAAAACTTTAAGCTCCTAAAGTTGATCATTTCCATTATGCATGTACAGATATTGAAGATCCTAAAAGGAGATGAGAGAGTTGAATGTTTCTTAAACTCTCAAGGGGATGGTGATCAGGAGGATTCAGAAAATCAAGAAAACATTGATGACGAAGTGTACCCAAATTCAAGTGCAGAGTTGCACCTAAGTCTTGCATTACTTGGTGTTGACGATGACAGTACATCACATAGTAGTACAGACCACAGCTATAGTGAACACTTGAAAGAACAATGGAGCAGGTCATCAAGTTTTAATTAGTTTTTGTTCAATTTCTAAGTTCCTAACACCCATTTGTCATTAGTTTTGTGCGTGTAGAGTTATGTTAAAAAAAACAACAACAAACGCAAAAACAAAGGAGTTGCGCCCCTTGATGAGGTGGCTTGTAGATTTAGAATGGCACTTTTCTTTTGAATTTATCAGGGAACAATGTACTAATTTTTGGCTTTATGCATAAATCATATAGGCAATTAATGGATGAAATATGCAGCTTTTATTTCGCTTACTCATTAAATATGCTTTGACTGAAGCCGACCATATTCCTTAAAAATTACTATATACCATAACTAATGCTTGAAATTTCAACCAATAATGTTGAGATTATGATTTTTTATTTTTTTGGTTTATACGTCTACAAAAGAAGATGGGGAGAGTTCCAAATGAACATGCACATTTAGGCAGAAACTAGTGTTGATTAAGAATAATTTTAAAATTTTATTACCATTCACATAACTTTCTTGGTTTACGAATTCAATGACGTCATTCAGCAAACTCTATGAAAGCGAAAGTAAAATATGCGATGATGCCATTATATGAAAGCGTAGCAGTAAAATATAAGCTCATTGCAAAAGTAAATAGTAAAACTAAAAAAGAGAGAATCAAAATATGAGTGCCCAAAAAAGATCAAGCGTCTGTCTAGTGGAGGGTAAATATGGGGAGGTGGAGGAATGAAAATGAGCCGGGTCATTCGGTGCAGAAGAAATAATTTTAAAAATAAATGAGATCACTAAGTTATAGATCATTTATTTTTACTCATTTCTCTATCTTTCTTTTTCTTTAATTAAACACCTTTAATTTCTATTTTATTTTCACACATTTTTACTCATTTTTTTCCATCTTCTCTATTTCTTTCTTTTATTATTATTATTATTAAACAGGGCACAAGAGATGTTGTTTTCTACTTTTTTTTTATAAAAAAAAACTCATTTACTAATAATAACTTATGAAAATTAATTTTAAAAGTAATATTTTTATTATATAAATGGCAGTTGTTTTCTATTTTATCTTTTTCCTATTCTTATCATAAAAAATTGTAAAATCCATTTTATAAATATTTTTTTATAATCAAAAGTTTAGGGAAGTAAATTTTTATAAATAAAACAAAAGCACGATTAAATGGTCACAAGTCATGGAACGTGCCCTCCGCTATAGGCTCCAGGCACCAGCAAGGAAAGTTGAGAATTTCTTTCTTTTTTAAAAGATCAATAAATCAGTGATTAAAAATGTCCAACGACATTGCAGTTAAAGAAATGTCCTTCCTTTCATTATATTTGTTATTCTATATTTTTTTTTTACAAAAAACTAAAAAAAGTACTAAATTAATCAGATTAAGAAAAATTAATAGATAAAAAGAATAACAATTTTATAAAATTAACTTTACCATTGTTAACTTATTTTTAATTTTTGTTGTTCGTTATTAATATTTTACTGAATATAAATAAAAATAATAATTATTTTACAACATAACAATTATTATGCAACATAGGGAGTAATAATTTTATAAAATTAGCATATCTTGTCATCAATTATTCATGTATAATTTTTGTTGTTTATCACTAATATTATAAAGAATATAAGGAAAAAATAATTAATATTACATAAAAAGATAAAATAATAATTATTTTAGAAATGTTTTTTTTTTTACACTATAATTATTATGTAACGGAGGACTATTAAACCTAGCATGAACATAAGTTGAGAATTATGACCTGATTGTAGTTGTGGGTTCGAAGCAGCTGGGTCGTACTGGCAAGGTAACTGCAACGAAGACGGGCCTGGGCAACACAAATCAATACCAAATTTTCAAAGCCTAAAATATGTCTAAACTTTTGACTTTTTTTCCATTGACTAATTTATTATACAATAAATAAATCACAATATATATAACTAATATATTGTATAAAAAATAAGTTGTGTTATTTTTACATATAAATATCTAAATAAAGCATGCATTAACCGTGGACAAATTATATGAGATAAGGAATTATCTGTAAAAGTATCAGTTACAGTAACATAAAATGTTGCTCAATAACATGAATACAAGTAAATAGAAAAATCATATAAAGAAAAGTAAATGAAAAATTTGCATGTGTAAGAGATTAATATATACACGTGAATTTAATTTATGCATTGTTGCATTTGATGAGGATTAGATGATGAATCTGGTTTGGAGTTTGTACTATTAATTTGTTCCAAATGGTTCAAAATGCTAACTAATGTTCTTAAGAATGTAAAAAGGAAAATATTTTTATTAAAATGTGTAAAAATATTTTTTTCTTATGATTTTTAAATGTGTTCTTCGCTCTCGTAAAGTTTCTAATAAAATTGTTTATCTTTTAATTCTTTAATTAATATTCTTAGCACACTAGTTAATAAGACCCTCTTGAAAATATAGATATATCTCATAAAATAATGTCGGTTGTATTTATAAAATTATATCATGAGTTTGATTGCTTGATTTCATGAAATGAGATCATAAGTGTATGTGTTGATGAATTATTTTATGGATTGGGCCTTAAACTCAATCCAAAATATGCATCATATTACTAAAGAAAATTAAGTTTTTTTTAAGTGAAAATAAAGTTATACTCTGTTAGTGGGAAATAAAATATAGTTATATATTTCCTAAAAAAAATATAGTTATATGTTAGTGGGATACTAATACTAGGTAGTGGATAAGAATCTTAGCGATTACATTAAAGCAATAGTTAAATACTTTAGTGGAAAATTGTAGCCTAAGTTTACAACTCCCCCGCCGCTGTGTTAAATTAAAAGAAAGAATAAGCTAAACAGGGAAAAGTTTTGCAAAATCATGTTCTAATAAGATTCGTTTTGTCCATTCTCAAAAAAATAAAATAAAAAATATATATCATTTTGTCTTTTAGCAAATCTTAAGAGTGAGGACTGACGAGACTAGGTCTCAAAATTATTTTTGGAACACACCACACGAAATTGATTTTAAGGAACAGTAATACTTCATATGAAATGATTAAGACTAATGTAAAGGTTGGTTGTTTGTTAATAAGGAATATACTCACTGTCTTTGAAAATCTAGTTGGTAAATAATTAAATTTTTTAAAATTTGAAATTTGTTTTGCTCATGTTAAAAAACTTATGTCTTTGTTTTTAAATTGTATTATTTATGATTTTTTTATATTCTTTCATGATTTTTATAATAAATATTTTTTTAATTTCTTAATCAATATTTTAACAAAAATTATAAAAACAATATATATATATATATATATATATATATATATATATATATATATATAATACAGTGTATATTATTCTGAGCTGATATTAATCTCACAGTAACAATAATGCGTGTAACTGTGGGGAAAGAAAGAGGTAGGTCTTGGGCTCTTGGCCCTACGAGAGTTATTTTCGTTGAACAATCGCAATTCTCGATCACATGAAAGTCTGAGACTGAAGAATACGTATAAATTAGAACCGATTGAAAGTGCAGAGAGAGAGAGAGAGAACCGACAAGCAAACGAAAAGTAAATCAATCAATCGTTGGAATCTCTCAACTTATCGCTTCTTCCTGGTACGTCCATTTTCTCTTTTGTTTCTATGTTATCTTGTTAGGGTTTCCTTCTCAATTGCAATTGCAATTCGCACATTATTATTGATTAGTTTTAGATTTGGGGGTTTCCGTTTCAATGGACGACGGCGAGCTGGATTTCTCGAACCATGAAGTGTTTTCGAGTCCGAACATGGGGGAGCTTCCGAGCAGCGGTTCAATGGACAGTTTCTTCGACGAGCTTCTCAAGGACACGCACGCGTGCACCCACACCCACACGTGCAACCCTCCCGGCCCCGATTTCTCCCACACTCACACGTGCTACCACGTACACACCAAAATCGTCCCCGCCCCTGAGGAGGACCAGGTCGCTACTGATGACACCGCCGAGTCCGCCGAGAAAAAGTCGTCGTCGAAGAAGCGGCCTCTGGGGAACAAAGAAGCCGTCCGGAAGTACCGGGAGAAGAAGAAGGCGCGTGCGGCGTCGCTGGAGGATGAGGTTGTGAAGTTGAGGGCTCTGAACCAGCACTTGATGAAGAAGCTGCAGGGGCAGGCGGCTCTCGAGGCCGAAATAGCCAGGCTCAAGTGTTTGTTGGTTGACATAAGGGGGAGGATTGAAGGGGAAATTGGGTCCTTTCCCTATCAGAAAACAACAACAACAACGCCGAATCCGGTGGCTGGTTCTTATGTGATGAACCCTTGTAACTTGCCGTGTGATGATAGGGTGTATTGCCTTCACCCTGATGGGAGGATTGGGGAGACTGCGGCTTTGAATGGGGAAGAGTTTGATGGTTGTGAATTTGAGAACCTGCAGTGTCTGGCAAGCCAGAATTTGGGGCTCAAGGATCTTCGCGCTTGTGGGGTTGGGGTTGGACACACAGGGTCTAATGTAAATTCTTCTGCCTTATCAAAGAAAAGAAAAGGTGGGACGCCATTCATGCCATGAACTTTCTGATTATAGGGGGAATTGAAATGTTTGATTTGTTACTAGTTAGTAAATTCGTGTTTATACTTACTTGCTTGCATTTTAATTGCTGCCCATGGTCTGATTATGATATGCCTAGAGTATATAGTATATTTTGTCACTTTTTGGAATTCCGTGCTAATTATTTTTTGTCTTGTTATCTAGTTTAGCTTTGTAAACATGCAGTATAGAAAGTGTTGAGATTTGAGAGGAGAGAAAGTGAAAAGCATGGGAGATGAACTTGCTCATGCTCTCAGCAATGTGATCTCCTCCATTTTTTTCTGTTTAGATCATGAATTGTTGATTTAAGATGGTCCCACAGAAACACCTTTTATATATTGGTATTGTGTGTGTTTGCTGGATTTCGTAATTGTCCTAATATTCTAGGGCTGAAATCTGTTTGCTAGATTTTATATGGGATTATCGTTAGCTTCTGTGAGAATGCTAGGTTTCGAAAGGGTAGTTATTGCTATTACAGTATCACTGTTTATTAGTATTAGAGTTCTTGTAAGTCTTGTAAGATAACTACATGAGTTAACAAATGGTGCCATGTTTTATGACCAAATCTCCTCCCACAACATTTAAGCAACTGAAATTTAAAGATTCATAGTACCAAATTATTGTGCTGAATGTTTTTTCCAAATCTACCAAGAGGGTCGAGGCTGGATTTTATTTTCAATTATTTATTATTGACTTAAATATGTTTTTGATCCTTGTAAGTTGGCGCATTTTCAATTTTGGTCCCTGTAAGCATGAACCTATGTGGACTATCAATGAAATAATTATAATCTTAAAGTGAGTGAGATTGAAAAAAAATACAAACTTACAATGACTAAAAATGAACAAAAAAATTTACTGGAACCAAAAATGGAAAAAAAATGCCAACTTACAATGACTTAAATTAGAAAAATGAACTTACAGGGTCCAAAAATTAATATGCATTAACTTACAAGAACCAAAAACATATTCAAGCCTTTATTATTTAATTCTTTTTATCCCTGTTTCCAAAGGACTTGGGATTGAATCCAGTATGATGACTTTAAAATGCTCTAATGGATGTTTACTTTTTAGGGGGATCTCGTGCTGCAACAGCTGGTTGAAGAATTGATAATTTGGTGGTTTTCATCCTTGGCATGGTAATATCTCCTTCCAATATCTCGTTACCAGTTGCAGCATCAGCTATCCATCAAGTCATTTTTTAAAAATAATTCTCTCTTTTTGATCCACTACTGCATTATAATGGTTCGATTGGCTGCTCTACTATGGAAGATTAGTCATAGATTAATGTTTTATTTAAACAAAATAGAGTAGTTGATCTGCAGCCAGCATAGCTTATGGCCGAGACAGATTTGGTGCTTCTCTTTGCAATTAAGTTTACTGGTTTTTTTTATTATGCATGGGACAAGTTAAACTGCCATCATAAAATTTTCTATGCTCTGTCAATTTTAAATCTGTCAAGTATGTGAGTAGTTTTTACTTTGTTTAATAATAATAGGATATAAAGTGGTGATTTTTCTAAATTCGCTAGTTTTTCATTGCTGGATTACAGAACTTAGGGAAGATGGGGTGTGTTTCATCTTTCAGTACTTAGTGATGTGGACAGGTGAGACACCAATGTCATTTTGTGTAATATAAAATCTTGTGAGCGAAATAATAAAGTTGGCTTGTATGGTTGTCGGCGTTGTTCTTCGTTTTTCTTAATAATATGAGAGGTTTACTTCTGTCTTTAGCATTTTTGCTGGACAAGGGTAGAAGGAACTGTTGTCCTCTAACTGAAGATTTTGCATATTGGCATGTCTTCTACAAGTTAAGACAGACAAGTGAATGGTTTTGTATTTGAGAGCGCAAGTAGCTGTTTCAAATCGATGATGGGAAAAGCATATGTGCCTGTCTGCACTTAGAGAACAAGTCTTGAATAGATTTCGATAGTTATAAATGCTCTTGTTGATCCTCTTTTAGGCATGGAATGATTAATAAAAAACATTATTACATCATTGTATCTTCTACATCGACTGCCATTGTGGACAAAATGTGTAACAATTTACCTGGCTTTAGTTGCACGTTCAACGTTTTATGGAGCACATCGGGATTTCAAGGAGTAAACTTGACATTACGAGCTTGTCCCTCTGAAGTTCTAAAATACAATATTGGAATACCGTTTGCATGGCGAATTTACGATAATAACCAATGCCTCAAGTGATTTTAGCTGAACATAGATCTTAAAAGCTCGTGTATCTAGCTATTAGCTATGCTAGAAATAAAAATGAAAATTAATAAATTTATTTCATTATAGTATTAAATTTCAGTGAAGATTTCTTTCCATTAGTCGTCTTCGCTGTTGAAATTATGCACATAAACAAACTATTAGGCAATGCTTTTTTTTTTATATAAAAAAATCTAAAATATGACCTATTTAATTAAATAAATTTTGAAAATGAATAAAGTCCTTTTTTTTTTCTGGATAAAGAAGTCTCCCTTACACGCAACTGTATGTGACCTCTTTTAACATGTATGAATTGGTTAGATTTTCAGGTATGAATTATTGTAACTGTATGTGACCTCTTTTAACATTCGATTTATTTATTTTTTAAAGTCATTTAAATAGGTCAATAAATTTCCATCTTTTGAATAAACTAACAAGTACACCATAATAGTAGTAATATTATTATTATTATTATTATGCCTGCATTTTCTTAAAGTGGACTGACTTGTTAAAGTTTAGAACAATGGTTTTGTTCGTAATTTATTGGTGGAAATCTCTTTGATATATTGCTTGCCTCATATTTTCTAACATTTGATTTTATATATTATTATCCCTGTACAAAACACATTTCTTCATTTTGGATATTATATGGAAAAGAAAAACCTTTTAAACAAATCTTGAAAATATTGTTGTCCACGATAAGATTACCTTCAAATATTCTATATTAAATTAACGCAAAATATCCTTTTCTCTTATCCTAATTACCAGGAGTGTAAGTTACAATTAAGATAACCTTCAAAACCATATAACAACTGCACATCTGCATGGTCTCGCCCTTCTAATAGTAGAAGCTACGAAGATATTGATTCGTCATCTTAAGATGGGAGAAAAAAAGAGATGATGAGTTTCACAGCTTTTGAATTGCTTGAAAGTTTGCCAAGAGGTATGTTGGAGGTGCTTCGTGTTTAGGTATAAGTTATAACAACTTAGTGACAGAGAAGATGGTTGTAGTTGTTGGTTCTAATGTGCTGGTTGTGAAATAAGAATAAAGGAGTAACACATAATGAGTTTCATGGTGAAGATGAAAGAAATGTACAAGTTTACAACCTTGGTAAGATCATGGTAAGAAAGGTTGAAAAGTTGCATATGTTCTACAAGGATGATTGGCATAGTAATCATATATTAGGACAATTCTTTTTAATGTTTAAAGAGTTTTAGATATTGATATTTATATTTAACGCATACAATTTTTATATCAAAATAGTCTTTATTTTTTTAAATTTAAAAATATAAAATTATATTTTTTTAAAAATTATTATATATTCTATTTATTTTGTTTTAATTTATATTTATATTTATTTGTTTCACGAGTATTTATATTTGAGTAAATTTATTTGGATAATTTTTATATCAAGAGACTCTCTCTCTCTATATATATATATAATGTATACAAAATTTATATAATGATGTTTAAATTATTTATATCAAAAGTTTTTTTTAATTTGACAGTATAAAATATTTAATTTTTTTTATATTTTTTAATATCACACTAATCCATACTTATATCGGTACATTACATGCGTAATCATATTAGAATTAATTAATTTGGATATTTATTCTTTTTTATAATCATAAGTTTTTGGACGTTAAGAAAGTATTATTATATTCATGAACAAAATAAAAAAATCCTAAAAAATTGGCAAAATTTTAGATGTATTCATGAAATTTTCCATCCAATAGATTTTGACACTGCTAATGATGATCGGAGGGTTCAATTTGACCCTCTATCGTCTTCCTACTCCACTGACAAATGCGTCTTTGAAGGATGAAAATACAAAATTTTATCTCTAAAAGTGTAAAAAGTGCAACAAATATATCCGAATATTGATAGTAAATTGTGACTAATTATTATTATTTGGAAAAATTTATAATGATTGCAACAAAATTTTAAAAGAACTATATCACATTGATAAGTGTTTGTGTTTTGTTATATGATTTTTAAGCTATTAATACTTTTTTTTTATTATAAAATGCTAAAAAAATCATTGTTTCTATTTAATCAAACATTATTTATTTAATTATTTTTTTTTATAAAATTTTCATAATAAAATATGAATGTCTATTAGTATATCCAATGACATCAAAATACAAATTATAATAAAAGTTTGTCAATTTTTAAATTAATTTTTTAAAATCATATACAATCATTTTTTATTGACTGATCATTTAAAAAATCATAACCTTAAAAAAAATCATTCCAAAGGAGATGAGTGTTTTTTACAAATTGTGTCATTACAATTATAATTTTTCTTAAAAACTATTCATAAATGTAATTTAACTATAATGCTTTACAATAAATATTTTTTTACTTAAACCTTTCATGAAAGCATAGAAGAACAAAAAAATTATTTACAAGTTTATAAAACAAGTATTTTTTTTTTCTTTAACACTCAATTTAATTTATGATTTTTTATCATTAATTTAAAGTTAATAAAACAAATACAAAAATAATTATTTATTATATTTTTTCTTATTTTTTTTTCTTTCACCTTAATTCCATAATTTGAATTTTAATTAATAACCAAATCAAAATTTTAAATGTACACTAACTTTTGTTTATTTTTTGAGATGAGTTAAATTAAAAAAATATTAAATTATTAATTTGATCATTTTATCGCAATCATTATAAATTTTTTTCAAATTATAATAATTAGTTATAATGGTCGAATATATTTGTGACACTTTTTATATTTTTGAAGACTAAATTTTATATTTTCATCACGTATTTGTCAGCGGAGTGAGAAATTGAAAAGTCAGACAAATATTATAAAGATACTACGTTGACAATCATTTCAAGACAAATTTATCTATCTGCATCACATAAACTATTTTATTAACAGTGAATGGAATGAAGTTAACGGCCAAATATATTTGTCACACTTTTTACACTTTCAGGAACTAAATTTTATATTTTTATCTTTCAGGAACGCATTTATCCGCAAATTACACATTTATGAACAAAAATGACTATTTACCCTTAAATTAAATATATAAAGAGAGAACCAAATTGAAACTTCAAATTTGAATCAGTAGCAACATCAAATTTAATTAGACGAAAAGGACTTGATTCAGAATTTTTTTTTTATAAAAAAAAACAGAACCTAATTAAACTTTTCAAAAATGAAGAGACCTAATTGAATATTCTAAAATAATCAAGGGGCCATTTTAATAGTTATGCCTCATATTCGCCAAACTATTCCCACTAGGCTTCCCCAGAAAGTCTCCAAATACTTAAGAGAAAAATTAAAAAAAAAATGTGAAATAAAAAGCACTAAAAATGGATAAGGAAAAAAATAGTTACAAAAAATATTGTAATGCGTACATAAAAATAATATAACTCTAAGCCTCACACTCACCTCTGAGCCAAAAATTCGGATAAATAATAGTTGTGATTAAATTAATTTTTCCTAAATGAAAATAAAATGATTAGACTTTTTCCTTGTAAAATCTGGTTTTCCGTCATTTTATCTTACAGTAACCCAGCATGGCCTCGGTCACAAAGGACAACATATATGGGCAATTATGATATTTGATTGCCATTAGCTTTCACACAAGGCTGATCATCCTACAGACATTTAAATTATTTTTCCCGTCGAGTAGTAGTGATGTTTTACAACAAACTAGCCCACCAAACAATACTAAAATAAAACAAAATGATTTAAGAAATTATTGAAGCAGTATTAGTGATGTTACCAGACCTGCATTCACAAGTACACTGACTTCTTGATCCTTCCACTACACGTTGTGATCTTCTGGTGTGAAGCTTGATGTTCACCACCTTGCCAGCCATCTGTAGCACCATAACATCCAGAAAACAATAACCATGATTCCTTTAAAAAACACCCAAAAAAAGGTCAAGGAAACATCACAAAATATAAGATGCCTACTGAACCATCTTCAAAATAGTTAAGAAATGTCAAGAGAATAAAAAAAAAATGATAGTAGAATGGAAATTTCTACGATTCCCCAACAGGTATTTCTGATGGTTTCCAACATGATAGCATCAATGTTTTAAGGAATCATTTAGAAATATTATCCAATTAAAATCTACAGTAACCCAAGTAAATCAAAATCAGAACAACTAACTGCTAGGCTAGGCTAACAAGAAACCACTCAATGGACAAGCTTTAAAAGTTCATTATGTGAACAAAGTGTCTACAGAGAATATTAAGAACAGAAACTTAAATAGCAAAACAAACAGTAACAAACCATTTTCCAAACCAAGTCTTCAGGACCTAATGGTTGAGCAGGACTAGAATACAAGAAATGCCTTGAGTACTGAAAAGAAAAAAGAAAACATTAAACACCACACAAGCAAGCAAGGCAATGCACAAATCAATGGAAGAAACTGAAAATAACCAAGTTAATTATTGCTACAAACATTTTCACAGGGCACAATATTTTTCAGTTTGGCATTATGCATCAGTAGAAAGTTCTAGCAAGATTGACCTCAAAAGAATCAAATAACACAAGGGGGCGGAGGGCAGAAGTGAATTAAATTCTACATGATACTGATTACAAACCTTGACAAGATTTTGTTGCATTGCTTTGATATGAGCAGGTCTAATGCCTTTTAAATATTTCAAAAGCCAACCTGGCTTTACAGCATCAATAGAAGAAATGAACACCGCTATCTGCATTTATGGCAAAAAGTAAATAGTAACTTCCCATTAAAAAATAGAAATTAACAATTCATAAAGCTCTGACTTATCAGATAACCATATAGAAGATTAGACAGTGCAATTTTGGTCACTGGGTCTATTCTACCTTAAGAGTGTTTATTTTAAGGTTATGGTAATAACAAGAGACCCAAATTCTGCAGCAGTGTGCAGTCCATGTTGTTCTTTGGTGCATTTGGTTGAAATTGAATGCATGTATCTTGGTCTCCCTGCACTAAAATCTTAGGGATAGGAGTATGCTTTCAGTTTCTCTTTGATGTTATGCCCATGGGCCATGGCTATACCATGATTATTGCCATGGATAGGACTAGATAGCCCTGCTGATTTTTTTGGGTTCCTGCTTTCTTTTGCATTTTTTTTTAAATAGTTGAGGAAAAAATCTCCAGTAAAAATTCTTTTTCTATTTATTTTCAGAAAAGTCATTAAGACAAACAAACTAAGCTAATGGCATGATCATGTCCTACTATCACTTAATTTGTTCCTCTCTAAGTACACAAAAAAGTCAATATTAATCATCTGAGATAGTAAGTATGATGTAAAAAGGCATAAGGCAATATATACTCCTGTAAAGATTTATAAACCAACAGATAATCCAATAGCAACTTGCCCACACTGTCCACACCAAAATAAAACCATCCAAAGCTAGTGAATTATTTTCACCACTATTTTATTGCAATTATACCATTAACTCTCAATATTGTTCTTAATGTAATCAGTTACATGATATAAATGCAAGCACACCTTCCTGTAATCAAGTATTCCTTCGAAAGGAAGCTCCAGCTCATCACTTATTATAACTGGAATGCATCCACTGACAATAGCATCAAATAATCTAGCAGAGGAAGGAGTGTCACCAGCTGGGCTTAAGCAAAATAGAGACCTGTTGATGAGCAAAGCAAGCAAATAAATACAACAAAATAAGTAACCAGTGTACATTAGTTCAAGTGCTGAACTTATATTACTTGCGCATGCCCCTTTGAGCAGCTTCTTTTCCCCCATCTCCAGCTGTTCCCTCCTCTATAACCACACCATCAACCCCACTTAATTCAGCTCCAAGTTTAGAGCGTATCTTCCCTCCCTGAAATGGGAAGATAAAAAAAAGGCAACTAAACTCAGAATAATAGATAATGCAGATGACAAAAAAAAATGAGAATGCCACATACACACGTAGGGCAAAACAAGATGAGACTTCTGTCCAGAAACTATAAGATCAGACAACCAAACAATAAAAAGCCAATAGCCAGTCACGGTTCTACCCCAAATGCCATAAGGCCTTCCTTATATATATAATTAATGAGTTCAACAAAAGTATTCTGATTTTAGTTGCATAAGTCAGTTCTAACTCCTAAGGGATGATGTTGGCAAAGCCCAGAAAAATGCACTACTAAATAGATGCTCTCCACTGTTGACAATAGTAGCAACTCCAACATGAGATTGAACAGAAAAGTTGATAAAAAGAAATAATATTCATTGATTTCAAGTAACATCATATGCAGATAGAACTTTCAAAGCTTCCACCTGCCAGTCAATCAAGTAATAATGCTTACCGCATTTCTCTTGAGCCGGCCCCGAAAGAAAAGTAGTGTGCTTCTCTTTGGATTCGTCTCAGATAAACACTTGGCATCACATAAATCAACATTGGGAACATAAGGGAGAATCAGGTCTTTCTCCAGATAAACCTGTCCTGGCTTGTACCTGAAAGATGAAAAAGACCGACCAGTCATGCCAATTCCAACAAATAATAGCATTGCATTGCATTCACAAAGTTAGAAGAAAACTAACCAGTTTCCTGTGGAATCCATATCAGGCAGGAGCCATATTGCATTCTTCACGTATCTACGAACAGACTTGAAAGACCAGGGATGATGCACGGGGAGTATGTGATCTCTGCCACCAGAGCGCTTCCATGCAGGTTGATCAGTGATCCACTTCAAAGCTTCCTACACCCACAACAACATAAGGCATAAGCATAATTATTCACATCACATTACAGCAGTCATTGAAAAAAGCAAGGTTAAAAGTGTTGTTAATAAATAATTAATTAAAGAACAAAGCCTCAATTTGATCCAATTCCCACTGTAATAGTTAATTTAGAAGTAGAAGCAAAGAACAGAGAGCGTTAGAAGAGCACTCACACCCTATAAAGGGCCTTGCATTGTTGTTTTTCCATGAGGAAGAAGCTGATAGTGGTGAAGAAGGGTATGTAGAACAAGTCAGCCTCCTCCTGTCGGTGAACCCTAACGACACT
Organism: Glycine max; assembly: GCF_000004515.6. Lineage (NCBI taxonomy): Eukaryota > Viridiplantae > Streptophyta > Magnoliopsida > Fabales > Fabaceae > Glycine > Glycine max. The sequence continues at coordinate 8,248,326 of NC_038247.2, forward strand.
GGTCAAGAGCCTTTCCGATTGGGGAGCAATGAGATCCGCCCAGAGCCAGTAATCAATGGAATGCTGAATTCGCAATTTTCACAGATCAATACAATACAATAAACAAACGACTACAAGAGGAGAATTGAAGGAAGGAACCTACCTGTTCGATGAGACGGTGAACGGGACTTCCATTAGAGGTGAGATTGGAGGTGTCTCGGTAGGTGTTTTTGAAGAGCCAGAGCAAATCGTGGGTGAATTTTGGGGGCATGTCGTAGACGTAAACCCTAAGGGGAAGGGACACCGGGTAGTAAGGATCCGAGAGGAGCCTGTCCATCTCGGAGTGAAAAACGGCGTCGTCGAGCTTCTTCGTCATGTCGTCGTTTTGGGGTTCGTCGCGGGGCGCTGTGTCGTCGTCTTTGAGGGACGTTTGAGCGTGGGCGAGGAGGAAGTGGTCGAGGGAGGCCAAGAACGAGGTTTCGGCATCGGAAACGTGGAAATGCTGCGTGGGAGAAGGGGTGCGGAGAGGAGAGAGAGAGAAGAGGAATAGGAGGAGAGAGAAAGCGAGGAGGAAGAGAAAGATGGTCATTCGCGAATTGGATCGCGGGTTGTTCTTTCCGGCCATTCTGAATCAACCACAACTTCCACTGCCCAGAACAAAAATGGCCCCAATAATTATCTTACCATCTTCGTAAATGGGTCGCTAAAGGGAAAAATAAAATGAAAATTAAGAGGTAGAGTTGTATTTATTAAAAAAATTCACTAAATCTTTTAAATTTTAAAAAACTTGAGCATCGTTAATGTGACGACAAGCATGGTAAAATTACTAAAATATCAAGACAAATACTAATAGGTTTTATTAGAATATTAATTAAAAAATTAAAAAAAATAATTTATTAAAATGTGTAAAATTATTTTAATCAAAGAATACTGACGGACAAGATTCATAGTTAATTATAATCCAATTATTAGAAAATCATTTTTCTCAATTTATGATTTATTTTCAATTTTTCAATTTGGTTTTACTTCTTCTATTTTAAATATAAAAAAAAACATATGAAACATTACTTTTTGTTTACTTCAATTTTGTCCCAAATAAATCATTAATGTGACACAGTCAGTCTTGAATAAGAAATAAAGAATAAGAATAATTTAATATAATATAATTGTTCTACTCGTTAAAATATTTATTATTTTTCTTAATCCTTATAAAAAAGCCAAAAAAAATAACAAAAACATTTATATGGTATATTCAAATCAAATAGTGGTGTTGCTACTCAATTTGAACGTGATTCACTCCAATAAAGAATGATTAGTTTTTAAACCAAAAAAGTTAAAACATATGTTCCAGGACTAATTCGTAGACGTGTTAATGTTCTCTCAGATTTTTCACATTGCAGTAATGGAAAGTGGTATCAGAACGAATTTTAATATATATAATCAACATATAGAAATGAAAGCAGAGCAAGCCATCGAGTCAAAGACATGTACCGTCCTAACTAATATATATTCAGGCATTGCAGTGACAATTTAGAAGGAGTTAAGGTCATCTTTTGATGATGATTGTGGGTTCTTTGGATGTTGTCCCCCATCAAATGCATCATCATCCCTATCCTTTTTTCCAAAAATCATCTCATCAAGATCATCCAACATGTCATATGGACTCTATTTCTTGAACATGCAACAGGCTTTCTAATCAGCTAGCCTTCCTCTTTGGTAAAACGGGGTGACTCATCATGCTCAATAGCAACATCTACCATAACTCTGTTCAGGTTCAGGTTCAAGTGGAACAACAACTGTAGGCTGCTTCTTCTTCCGCTCTTCTTAATCTCATCATTAACATTCAAGGCCTAGAAAAGCACTGCTTCATTATCCCAGTCTCAACGATTCTATGGACATCAGGGATTGACGACTCTGACACAGAAGTTTACCATTAAACAAAAGGATGTGCATACAACAACATCATACCTAATAGAAACAGCATGGTATCGTGAATATAGAGCAGAAATTGATATGCAGCAGCTATATATATGTTATATATTGGCATGGCTAAAACTAACAAATGAAATTGTATCCATAAACTGAATATTTTGGCACAAAATTTATCGATGGATGTCAACTCAAATGAGAGCAACCAAAAAGGAAGCATGCAGTAGAACACAACAAAAAGTAAAATACCTTTAACACATCCTGCTGCGTTGAAGAAGACAGAAAGAAGCTCAATGCTATTTCTGGCGACATCAAAAGTTTCCTTTATTTGTTCAGACGTAAAACTTTGCACATGAATATCATCATGCTGCATAAGATGTGCAAGACTGACATCAGCCTGTGGAGTAGTGGCAGAGCGAGGAGGAGTAACAGACGTAAAACTTTGCCCATGAATATCAAATTGAATATATAAGATTTGCAAAACTGACATCAGCTGAAGCAGTAGCAGAACGAGGAGTAAACACGGGAGCCAAGCTTTCGTTGTCACGGCTAGGGAATCCAATACCCCTTGATTTCAAACTCTGAACCAGAAAGGTTTAGAATTTACATATATAAAAACCATTCATGAGACTTCAATTAACAGCTTTATTTTGCGTGAGAGCTGGTTCATAACAGTATTTATGACGAAGTAATCTATGCAACGATCATGGTTTGGTTGCCTCAGTTCTTGTACACTCCTAACAGCTTAATTAAATTTTAAGGTAGAGTTGATTCATGACAAAAAAGTGATACACAAGTTCGAAAGCAAAAGTATCAAACTAAGATGTTTGTTTTACGAAATTTTATTGGAATCGCAAGAATATGAAAATGAGAATATGTTTTCCTATGTTTATTAAAAGGTAATCAAAAAATATTTTTAGGTATAACTTATTCTTAGAAATTCATATTGCACATGATTTTTCATCTTTTTATATTTTGATGAGAATGTTTAAAATAATTTTTCACTTTCTTTTATCTTCTTAATCAGGCTTATTTATTTTATTTTTTAAAATTAAATTAAATTTAAAAGTATTTCCATAAATTAAAAATATACCAAACATGTTTTGATGAGAATAATAACATTTTCCAGAATACTATTCCTTGAAATATAAAGAAAGGCCCCTTAATATAATTGTTAATTAACAAGATCAGGAATTCAATTAATTAAGGTGATTTAATTTTATTAACAGCTAATTTATCAAATTCCTAAATAAAACTATATACATCTACAAAGTATTTTGGCATCCGATTAATTATTGGCTGAAATGGTCCAAACAAATCTTTTGACTTCACACTATAAGCATATTTTGCTGTCTTATTTAACTGACAAGCATTGAAAGTTGTAAAAGTACCTTGTAAGTTTCTGCATACACAGGCAGATAGCGAAGCTCAATGGTTGACTCTCCCCATGCCTGAATCATCATCAAAGCCTTATTCCGATTATTAACAATAGTCTGAGGGTCATCAATGAGCTTGATAATCTAATCAAGGACTCTCTCAGTTGCCACCTCCAAGAAAGCCTTGTCACAATTCTTGACCAATGATTCAAGCAAAACAAAAGCCAGGTACTGAACTCTAGGAGGACTCTTGGCCACGACCCGTTTCTTAATTACACGTACCAATTCGGCGGTGTTAAGTTGATCAGCATTTATGAAGTCACAGATATGAAGAATTCCAGCCCATTCAGGCTCATGAAGGGCCTCAGAGGTAGCTTCCCCAACGAGTTTATCAGCATGCCTTGAATCCTCCTGCTGATAAAACTCCTTCACCTTGAACTCATGCCAGCGCTCATCTTCCGACCCACCTCAACCCCACCAATTTTCAGACGCTCCCCCAAAGCGTTGACTTTTCCCATCAAATTTTCACTCATATTTTTCCTTAATTACTCAGTTTGACCCCACGAATGGCCTCAAAATCTGCAGAAACAAAACAGAACTTAATTTACAATAAATATATATATATATAGACATAGACCCCCTTATGCAACAACAAAAATATATATGATTGTTGGAAATTAAATGGGATCCTTGAAAATCAAGTTACATATATCAAGACAAATTTAACAAATTACATTGACCCATTAAAACAAAATTTAAGAAAAATAAAAAATTTAATTTTACGTAATTAATTCTAAAATAAATATTTTATTTTATAAAATAAAATCATACAAGTAATATATATTTATAAATTTTAAATTATAAAACAAATATTTACTTAACATTAATTTCCCTTATCACTGAAAAATTAGAGCACTTGAAGTTGAAGTGGATTGCCATCTAATGGCCTCATGTCATGGCAAATAAAATACAGATAATACACAGACAAACCTTTGCATTTCAATATATTGGATTTTTCCCGGAAAGGTAAGAAATTCTCTCAAATCTTGCTCGGTTGCACTTGAAGAGATGTTGCTGACTTTCACCGATATCTGTTAATTAAACAGAGAAAAAAAAAAGACAAATATATTAGCAATTTCTATTGTCAAAAAATGTATTTTCTTGATGTTCATATACCACCACATCATGATTGAAACTTGAAAGTTAAGAAATGTGTACAGTGGCTCTTGTATCCTCTTCGTTTCTTCGTAGATTTTCCTAACTTATACCGTTTACATCGATCACAATTACATTTCTATTATTGAAGTACGCATGTTTTGTTTCAAAAAAACATTTTTTGTTTTGGTATTTTAATTTCACGAATAATTATAAAAATGTCAAGCTCTTCTCACGTTTTCTGATTTCAAAGATTTATGGAGGAAATTATGAAAAGAACAAATACCACACAGGCCTCATCTTGTTTTCAGTTTTCTATTTTCTGCTCTCAAATTAATTAATATGCTTCACGAACAACAAAATATAAATATATGAGAATGACAACTATGTCCAATTTTACCGTTTATATAATCAATTGAATGAGAATTCCCACAAAAAAAGAGTCGCGCAAAACTCAGACAGAAATCGAAAACCTCATTCAAAATGTTAGAATTTAAAAACAAAAAAAAGGACATGAATTTTTATAAGCTAACATAAATTATATTGATTAGAAATCCATACCAGATCCACCATATATAAGAACTCCAAAACATGGAATCATCTACCTTACAACAAGATGTCCTTAAATACGTTTTTCTTAATTATAAATAAAATCATGATCATCGAAGAAGGTGCAACTAACCGCCATTATATCTGGTTCTTTGAAGCCTATGCCAGAGATCAATCTTTCCCTAGAGAAGAAGTGGTTTGAAGTTTTGCTAACGGAATTAATAATGGTTATTTACGTAAGAGTGAATCTTTTTTCGGTTTTCCATTTCCTCCTTTTGATGATCGAATCTATTTATTAATCTAAGTCATATAAATTAAGGTTGAAATGATGTGAGATAAGCGTATCAACAATATTGTACTCTCTAAAGTTGCCAAATAAGTTGTTTCGAATTTGTTTCCTCTTGCCAACCAGCTGTGGCGGATACACGTGAACCCGTGCTTAAAAAATAACTAAAAATAGATATGTTGATTATGAATAAGTTCAGGAGAGTTTATAATGGTCTATGCTTATATTTATTTTCAAATACAAAATTATTTCATTTGCACATGATTTGTTGGAGTAAAGAATGATTTTATTTTTAATTTTTTTAGATGTTTTAATTCTCAAAGTTTAAAATCATTAATGTACTTGTTGTCTCTTCTTTGAATTGTAATTACCTAGTGTTTTTTAATTTTCAACAAATTCTTGCTGGATGATTGCTAATTTTTTGTTTTATTGTGATGCCAAAGATTAATTGATACTAAAAATTAATATATATATATATATATACACACACGAGGTTAATATGCGATGATTAAATTCTCCTTAAGTGAACTCTTTACTAAAAATGAAAAATTAAAAAAAACATTACAAAGTAGTACAATATCTTGCAATCTAATTAACATAATCAAACTTAAAAATAGTACATATCTTGCAATTTTATGCTTATACTTCAGCCAGTGGGAGAAAAATTAATTATGTTAATTAAGAAAGTTAATTAATAATTTAATTACATCAATTTTAATTAAAAATTATTTTTTTCTGAATTCATTTTTCATTAAAGTTGATATCAATAATAAATAATAAAAAAGTGACTAGAATTAAAATCTCAATTAAATAAAAAAATATTTTAAAAATAATAGCATTAAATAAAATAAATTAGTTTTGATTTTCTTTCTTTATATATGAGACCAACGACAATACTAAACTGAGAAGAGACACTTAGGTAATTACTCTAACATCATGTAATTAATGTCTTTTAGATCTTTATGATGCGAAAGATCACAGTGCTTTGTTTGATTTGGATCTTTTTTCTCCTAAAATGTAATGAGACTATAAATCAATAGTACGTAACACCTAATAATGAACAAACCTTAGCTTAATTAATTACTTCAAACTAGCATGAATCTGCCAAGCTTTTAAAGCAAAGCATGAATCTGCCAAATTATTACAGTACTTGGGTTGGGGAGGTTTCGACACGATACGGCTGCTGTAGTAAACTAGCACTGCATTTAACAGTGTGCATGTGCATGTGCACATGCTACAGTTGCTATTATTATATACTACGTGTCTACGTCCTATATATACGCATACTACAGTTACTATTATTTTATTCATCAGTGTGCATGTGCATCATTCATGACACGATGACACCATGCACTTTCTCGGGAATGAGTATAACGGGTTGAGCCTTTGCTAAAGTTATCCCAAAGCTATCTTCCATGTTCATAACATCATCATCTTCAACAAGTTTCCAGTTAAAACAGTTTATTAGCGAACCCAACACCAAATACAACATCCTCATGGCCAACGGCAAGCCAAGACAAATCCGACGCCCAGCACCGAACGGGGTAAGCTCAAAGCTGTGACCTTTGACATCAATATCCTCCGAATCCATCAAGAACCTCTCCGGTGAAAACACGTTTGCATTATTTTTCCATATGCTTGAGTTTCTTCCAATAGCCCACACATTGACAAACACTTGTGCATCTTTTGGGATTGTGTAGCCACCACTGATTTCCACATCTGCATTGGCTTTCCTGGGAATCAAAAATGGGACTGCAGGGTGCAATCGAAAGGTTTCTTTGATCACTGCTTGCAAATAAGGAAGCCTACCAATATCTGATTCCTCCACCGCTTTTCCTCTGCCAATGGTTTCCTCCAGCTCTTGCTTTGCCTTTGACATTGCCTTTTCATTTTGGAGCAATTCTGCCATTGCCCATTCTACCGTAGATGTAATCGTATCCGTTCCCGCAACAAACAAAGTCTAGTGATTAAACCACAGCCATTAATTAATTAAACAAGAAGATTTCATATATGACGATATATAATCAAGTAATTGGTACCATTAGATTTATAATAAAAATAATTCTTAAATTTTAATTACCGAATTGTATATTCCAACTCTAGATCAGGAAGATTCATTTTTGTTCTAATGAACCAAAAGCTTAAAAAAATTGAAAATAGAATCTATTAAAAATGAATTAACAATTCAAGAGGAGTATATATATGTATATATGTACGTACCAGAGCTAAATGTTCAATTTTGGTTTGGTCCATCTCTTGGCAGTTGAGCAAGGTATTTAGCATGTCATTGTTGGTGTCATGGCCATGGTTGTTTTCTCTGAGCTTTAACCTCTGATGAATCAAAGCGCGAAAGGTGTCAATGATCTTGCCGGTATAAACAGTGGTGCGAGTCTTGATACCCTGCGGGTCCATGAATTTGAGTACAGGGAAGAAGTCAGCGAGGTTTGGTTTACCACTCTCTTCCATGATTTTGAGCACCAAATCCTTGAAATCTACAGCAGCAGCAGAAGAAGAAGAGTGGACCAAATCTAGAGAGAAAAAAGTGTTGGAAAGCAAATTCATGGAAGTGTTGAAAACTGCTTTTCCAACATCCACCGCTTCACCAGCTAGGCTGCTTCGGTGGATATCGTGGAGGAGTTGATGCAGTTTGCTGCGCCTGAGATCTTGGCTCGCATCAAGAGTCTTGTTGGAGAATAGATTAGCGATGCATATTTTTCTAAGGTCTCTCCAGAGAGGTGAAACGGGCAAGAAGGTAATGCTGTGGTTGTGGTGGTTGTGAACCTGCACGGCCTGTGGAATGACACGGTTTGACGACAAGGAGTGGTCGTGGGTTAGGAGCACCTCTTTGGCCATGTCGGCGGAAGAGACCACTATGGTGGTTACTTGGCCGAACTTGAGAGTCATGATTGGGCCGTGAGTCTCGGCGAGTTTGGCCAGAGATTGGTGGGGCTTTTTGCCCAGTGCAAGAAGGTTTCCGATTATGGGAAGAGGGAAAGGGCCTGGTGGGAGTTTGGAACCTGCTCTACTCGATGAAACCACCCAGATCCAGTGTGCGCCAAGTGTTGCTAAAGTTAACACAAAGAGGACCATGCAACTTAGAAACAACTCCATCATCTCTCTCTGCTTCCTACACACCAACCACAATAATGCAGGAAAACCCTTTAGTCATCTATTCCTCCTTTATACCACTACCCGTAGACAAGGCAATTTTGAAAATTTTATTTATTTTATGGGATAATAAAGTTTTTTTTTTTAAAAAAAATTTAACTTAATTATATATATTCAAGACTCAATTTAAAATCATTGTTTAAGCTCAAATAATTTTCCATTAATTAAATCATGCACAATTTATTAACATTGTTTATACTAATTACAAGCATATTTTTTTAAATTTGAGGGGTTAAAATGTTTTATATTTTAAAATTAGAGAGCTAAAAATAATTTATTTTAAATTTTAAAGACTAAAAATGTAATTAAGTGTTTATTTTTTATTTTGTAGGTTCTGAAATAGAATGTAAGTTTATCATTTTTTTATAGTAATGTAAGTTTATCATTATTCATTATTCTTTTGTGTATTTTATTAAAGAACTAATAAAGATATTTCTTGCCTGATTTCGTAAATTGTTCCTATTGTGTAGCAATTATCCTTTTCTTTATTTTATTAAAGAACCAATATAAAAAAAAATCCTCCCATGATTTCTTATAATTTCGTAAACCGTTCCTGTAAGCTAAAGGTTGTTCTAAAATTTATCATGTACAGATGTACTGATTATGACAATCCTTATCTTTAGGTTTTTTTTTTTACTAAAATGAGACAATTTTTTGAAAAAAAAATGAAAATCGATACTTTTTTAAAACACTACAGAAGTATGAATAAGTATGTTTTAAAACATGACTTAGAGAAGTGTTTTAGACTTTAGTTTCAGAAATTTTATTAATAAAAATCATGTTTTGTGAACCAACTTATATATATATATGGAAGTCGCTGATTGGTGTAGGACTTGTCTATTTTTTTAATAATTTCTGGTGATTATAGACGAGTTTTTTGTTTGAAGGACACAAGGGAATCAAACTTTTATTATTTAAATGACAAGTGGCAAAAATCATTTCAGCACCTGGCATTTGCAGGATAAAATATGAAATTGCATGGGCAGAGAGGGATGCAGCAGGGGCAAAGGGGGGCTTATTGTTCATTTGGTAACAGCAAAACACGGGAAGGAAAATGATAAAAATAAAAAATAAACAGTTGAAATGCACAGGAACGAGATGGAGAAGAACAAAAATAATACATACCGAAAGAGGGGAAGGGAGGAAGCCGGGGGGTCGCGCAGAGGAGGGGAAGGGTATGAAGAAGTGCGAAAGTGAGGAAATGTCTAAGGGCGTCGGTGCATGGGTGGACCAAAAGAAAAGAAGAAAAGTCCAAAAATGGGAACTTTTACTATAATTTTTTTTATTTTATTATTTGTGTGGATTTCAAATTATTATAAAAAAAATATCTAAACCTAACATGTGTCAAGTCTAACGTTACACGTCATATCACTTCTAACTTTTTAATATTTTTTAAATTAAGTCATAAAAATTTTAACTATTTCAGTTTAATTTTTTTATGACTTTCAAAATTGTATATGTCTCTTTTTTTAACTTATATCTTTGAAATCGTAATTTTTTTTAACTTATTACTTTGAAGTGTAAGTTTTGTTTTACCTTTAAAGTTTTTTCTTTTAAAATTTTTTCTTTTTTTGTTTTGCTTTCATTTTTTTTTTTAAAATTATAAACAATTTTATTTATTTAATTATTAAATAAATATAATATATTTTTTATTTTTTATATTTTATATTTTTTTAATTTTTATTATTCATTTTATATATTTTATGTATTATGATATTTTTAATTTAACAATTATTTTTATTACTAAATTATTAAATGTTGTTAATAGTAAAAAATTTTATACAAAATAAATAATATTATTTTATAAAGTATAATTCAATATTAGTAACAAAACATTTTAGTATTTATTTTAAAATTTTAGTTTCTTAAAATTTAAGTATTTAAAATAAAACAAATATTTAAAAAAAATATTAAATAACATTATGTTAGTTTTTTATTTCATTTACAAAACAAATGAATTCAATAACATTATTAAAAAATTATCTAAATTTTAAATATATGAAATATATTAAATAAAATAATATTTAAAAATAAAATTATATTCAAATAATTAAATAAATAAATGAAAATTTCTAAAAGAAAAAACTTTAATCATAAAAAAAAACTTACAACTTAAAAAAAAACTTAAAACTCCATATTAAAAATTTTGAAGTCATAAATAAATAAAAAAATTAAACTGAAGTTGTAAAAATTAAAAAAAAAAAGAAGAATAATAAATTGTATACAACTTATTCTATTTTCGATAATAATTTGAAATCAATTCCATAATGGAAAAATTGAAAAAAAAATTACAGTCATTTAGTAAAAGTGCCAAAAAAAATGAGAAGGTGAGCGTTACTAAAAATTATTTAAAATCTAAAATTTTAAATACTAGAGACATTTAATCCATGATATTATGAGATTCACTGGAAAGTCATCTAAAATTTTAATTTAGAATCTTCCACCAAAAATGCTTTAATGAAATTTGTTTTAGACTTTTGTTTCAGAAATTTTATTTATAAAAAAAATATAAAAATCATGTTTTGTGAACCGACTTATATATATATATATATTATTTTTTAACTTACAATATTGAAGTCGCTGATTGGTGTAGGACTTCTCTATTTTTTTTTTATAATTTCTGGTGATTATAGACGAGTTTTTTGTTTGAACGATACAAGGGAATCAAACTTTTATTGTTTAAATGCAACTGGCAAAAGTCATTTCACCACGCAAACCACGATTGATATTTGGCTTTTGCTTTTATTTTCTTGGTTTCGTAACCCTATTTTTCTCAATGAATTTGCTAGGCACTTGCTTATTGGGCCATTCCCTTCTTAATTGTATCGACATCATGAGCATGTTTGTTATAGGTTTACTGGCCCAAGCAGCAGATTGATTTATCAGCAGCATGATTGTAATTATATTTGTTAGCTATTGTTATAAGTGTTTTATATTTTTGTTATCTCTCATTCTCTTATTACAACAACTTTATCTTTAAGTAGTTACTGATTATTCATCAATAGAAGCATACATTAAGCTCTTTCTTCATTTGGTAGTTTCCCTTTGCTTTATTCGTGTGATCAATTCGAGTTGAACATTACTGACCTATATTTATTTCTTTTCCTTCCCAATATAGTTATTTCTTCTCGGGTGATCAAGTGGTATAATGGAGTGAACTTTGAGAAAAAGAGAATGTTGTTGGAGTGAAAGGAAGATCAGCAATGCATGCTCAACACTGCTTATCCGTTAAAACTGAATAAATCAATATGAGATAAATAACATCAAGCACCCAATACATAGACATGGATGATGTAAAGAGAGAAAAAAAATTGAAAATTAATTGACCGTAAAAATGATTATTTTTCTTCTATAAGTGGTTCATCCTCTTTATCATCATCAAGATTGCTATATTGTATATAGGGGAATGATTTAGGGAATGATTGGGAAGAACAGAGGTTAATTTATTTTTTTTCCTTTTGGTATTATCAAGGTTGATTTTGAAAGAAGAAAAAATTGTAGAAAAGGAGGATAATAGATAGATATAATAAGCCACTTTCACTTTTTGCAATTCAGCCCTCACAATTGGAGACACATCAATGTGCTACGTGGAAGCCATCATAACCATTTAATAGCCACATTAGCTACAACTTACTATTATAAGAAGAAAAACATATTTTTCATCATGTATAACAAGATTTCAATTAACTTTATCTTTTATTATGTTATTATCTCTGGAGATTATAATACTCATTTTTATTTTTAATACCAAATTTTGATAATTGACAAAAAAAATCAAATTCAAATAAAAAGGGTAAATTAAAAAAATATTTTTTTAGTTAAAATTAATTCAATTAAACGTGATTAACTAAAATTCTTATTTAACCTAAATCAGTTGTTTTTTTTTATTTAAGACTAGAGAAAATAACATCTATTAGAAATTTTGTTATATTCTTCATATAATATACCATATATCTTTAATTAAATGGCTCCATATATATTATTTCAATTTTAAACAACTCAATTAATTTTTTTCTAATAAGAAAATATAAACAAGTTGCTTAAATCCTCTCTCTCCAACATCCCATATTTTCTCTCTTACATGTAACACACTAATGCCAAGCAACCCAATATGAGCAATTCTTTCTTATTTTAATTAAACAATTCAAAATTACAGATAAGACACTAAAATATCATTTTTATTTTTAAGCAGCTAATGCAATGTAATTAAACAACTCCCATTAAAAATGTTCATAAGCCATGGACTCAATTGATTGACAAAATTCAGATTTAGGCACTCTTTTAAAATAAAAATATTAGGTTAAATTAATTTGTAGTTACTAGATTATTTGAATTTTTTAATTAGATTCATCAAACTTTTATTTGTTTTTTAATTGGTCCTTCTATCTAATTAATTGTCGTTACGAGAAATAAATTTACCACGAAACCTACTTAGTTTATGGATCCAGTATTATCACTTCTACAAGTTTTTGAATCCAATATTTTTAACAAGGTTTTTCAACCAATATATTTTGTTATCTTTATATATAGGTCCATTCAATTCAAGTATTCTTTCACAAGTCTTTTTAGACAATTGATTCAAATAATTATTTTTTTTTAACAAAAGTAAAGAAGAATAACCCAGTTAAAAAAACAAATATAAATTCAAGGATTCAATGAGAAGAAAAATTAAAAAAACTTAATTAAAAAATATTAAACAATTTAAGAATCTACGGATTAATTTAACGTAAATATCATTCAAGAGCCTAACTTGAAATTGTCTCTTGATTTGACTATTTACTCTAGGTAAATCATTTCCTTAAACAAATTATTTCTTTTACCAACTCTTACAATGATATTAAATGGTTATGATACCCAACTGTGTGGGACAAGATTTTCTTGTGCTAATAAGTTGAACAACTAAACAGCGACCAATCTCTTCTACTAATCCAGTTAACAGATTAAAGTATTTACTTTTCCTAACGAAAAAATATAACGTATTTTTAATTCAACGAAATTAGTCTATATGTGGCAAACGCGTACAAAGGGAGCAAGTATACATGAAGTCTCAAGGAAAATAAAGTTAAACAAGTAGCAGATCTTGTTATTTTGTTGCTGTCAAGTTTTTCCATTTAGACGAGATCTTTTAGAAAAACGGATTCGCATTGGCTAATTAGTTATTTGAATTAGATAAAATATTATTAAACATGCAAAACGAAAACTAGATATGGCTTGTAAACTTGGATAATGAGGTAACGCTCGGAGAAAATCCCCGGCAAGGTCTACCATCCTTTTAACCCCCCAAATTGACTATTGTATATCCATGATGTCACTTCTCTAATGGTGAGATATCATAAAACACTGTGTAATGTATCTAGAAGTAGAAGCTAGGAATATGCATGAGATGCAATTAATATTCTTCGGAATTAGAGGGAAGTGCTCTAACATATTATTTCGCTATTAATTTGCATGCACTATAAAGACAAATTAATAGAATAGGTACGTACACATTTTAAGCAAGATTTGTTCAGTTTTATTTTTGAGTTTATTTCTTCTTATCTTCTAAAAGGATATAACATAGTTTTATAAAAGCAAATTATGCGATACCCTCAGTCCCACACGATGTATATATCCAGCCATTTCCTTTTTCGATCGGGATTAAGATTTACTAAGCATTTTTACTTAGATATGCTAATTAATTATTATTTTTTATATAAGTTGTTGAATTGTTAATAATGTTGACAATTCACAGAAGGCAGTGATATATGTCATCTGGATGCTCCTTATATAAAAACTATGATCCAACTAAATATCATGTGCATGAGATATTGTACTTGATTCTTTAGTTGCTTCCTCTCATTATTTATCATTAATTGTTTCCCCACAGGGAGTATCATATGCATCTGGTTCAATGCTCCAAAACCGGATGCAATTATTAAATCCCTTTGTTTGGTAAAAGGAAGATGACCTGTTGCAATGGAAGCACTCAAGATTAGTTGGAGATTTCGTTGTATATAAATTATGATTTCAATATAAAAAATACAATGGTGCCAAAATTTCTGTTGCATCAGGATTTTGATGATTCAGACTTTTTTTTTGGTTGTTGTTGAAAAGCTTGATGATATTCAGACTTATACATGATTGAGAAAAATTTTGGTAATACAGATGTAAAGACGACGGTTTAGACCAATGGGTAGAGTATGAGATCGGGAATTTGATCGAATATTAAACATCAAATTAAGTATAGATGGTATTGTACGTAGTTAATATATATAATATATTGTGCGTAGAATTCAAGAGATGTTTTAAGTTCACTAAACACTTAAAAAGTACTTACAAGATGTTCATTAATAAAAACATATCTCAAGATTCCTTGAACACTTAAAAAAAATACATGTAAATAGCCCACTAATAAAATCATCACAATTAACAATGGGATTTGAACTTATGTGCTTATTGATGATATACATGGATACATTCTTATGACCAACTTTTGTTAGCGTCAATATAATACTTCTACCTTTACGAATTGTTGTGAATGAATAATGAATTGCAATTGGGGACGCTATACGGCATTCTTAAGTTATTTTTAATTTATTTTTTATTAGTGAGTTATTGTTTTATTCTCACACTCACCTAATCTTAGAAAGGTTGAGGGTTCGTCAATTAATTAATTTAAAACTAAGAGATCGGTTAGACAAAAGAAAGTACTAGCATTTTACCATTTCTTTTCATTTACATAATATACGCATAATCCTTTTCTAAATAGCTAGGAGTTGACCGTGACTGCTTTGTCATGATTGTTTGCATATGAAAATGGTGGTGGAATATGAACATACATAAGCAACCATTCACTTGCACGTACCTAATAAGATTGAATAAGAAGCAGTCGCATCTAGCATTTGCTAGCTTCTCTTTGGCTAAATTTCATCGATCCAAAGCAGGCACTTTCAATTTTCATTTTGCAATCTTGTTCAAAATGTCTCTATATATGTACATGGAAATTATTGGGTAAGTAGGGATGAATGTGCGTCCCGTTATATACAAAAGAAGTTAGTCTTAATCATTTTTTTTATTCATAGTAATGAAACATGGTACTTCCGCATTTACAATACTCACATATTTTATTTAAAATTGAACTAAATTTCCTTAATTAATCTTAATCATATAATTACACAAAGATAATTAAGATTACTTAATTAATTTTTAATTTTATCATTTATTTAAATTATATGTGGTTAGAACACTTTGGTTAATATTATAAGAAATAAAAATTATAAATTTAAATCATACAATTATACTTGAATAATTAAGATTACAAGTTAGTTAGTGGTCGTAAGACCATTTAAAAAGCTTGGGCGTGTTTTTTAATTTGAATATTATCTAATATATGATAATCATCATAATTTTTTATTGATTGATAATATTATTTATTTTTTACTTTTTCAAAATTAATCTATTTCTTTTAAAGTCTAATAGATTATATTAGAGTTTAAACTTTAAAGTATGCATGCACTTAATTTCAGTATAGAGTTTTTATATACAATTAACCAAAAAAAAATTATTACTTTAATATATTTATTATAAGTATTAATAAAACTTATTATATATGATAATTTGTAATTTAATAACAATATAAATTTTTAATAGATTATCCTAAAACATTCTCATATACTTTTAGTATATAAACAACCTTTAGCTACCCATACATTAGAATTGAAGAACTAAGACATGGATCAAGGAGAAATTATTAAGTAATTAGATGTTCATAATTTTGATTAATGTTTTCGTGACATATATTTAAACTTTTCAATTCATAGCGAAAATTAATAACACTTAATTATATATCATATAAAATTAGTAAGAATTATAATTATTCTAAATCCCCTAATAATTTTTCGGTGAACATACTTTCACTATTATATACATGTATAAGATAAGTGCTTACACTCGTTTTAAAAAAAAAAGACAAGTGCTTACACTATTTAAAAATGTCTCATACTAATTATTTCGTAGATATAACCTTTTATCTTATGGAAATTAAAATTGTTGATATAAGTATTATGACTATATATATTTTAATAGTATAATTCATTATATTAACTAATAATTTCATCGGTATAAACTATTAATATATACTTGTATATAGTTAATATATCATATTGTTAATGTAGGTTCACAATATCAATAATAATGATTTAATTTCTTTTAAATAAATAAAAAATATCAACGTAAACAATCCTAAGGTTTATATTTTTGTTTTCGCAGTGATACGAAATTATGAATTGATTTGAATAAAAAAAAATGAATTAGTTAATCGTTAGGAATGCGTTAAGGCTTTGTTGGGGTCCCACAGAGGGACTATTTAGTTTTGCGTACATTGATTGAATTTGATTTGCATACAAGATGAACAGGACGATGTTATACATATATATAGTCCATATTTTGAGAGAGAGAGGGAGATTTCTTCTACACACGGGCCATGCAAAGTGAGCTTCAAACTTGCTAAGCAGATGCCACGTGGAAACCTACCCCTGTTGGTAGTTTAAGTTTGTTGCTGATGTCTTTGTTGCCCCCCATCTTAAGTACTCACATGGTGGCCATTGTTATACGTATGTATGTGCCTTGTTCTTGTTGGACAAGCCAAGGTTGCGTTGAAAATATGAAATTTTTTCCTTCATTTTCTTGGTTTATTCGCGCACTTTCTGTATATAATTAGCAATATGTCATGGAGGTGGAGTTAACGTTGACACTTGACGTGGCTACTTTCATGCTCGTCTATGTAAAACAGTAAAAGTATTTAGACATGAAAATTTAAGTAAAGATGACAAAACTAGAAAGGGAGAGAAGAAGCTATTAATGCACTTAATTTGTTTAGGCAACTAGCTTATACATGGTATAGATAGAAGATGATATTAGATATATGCACATATGCATACCTTATATATATGTTTTCCTAATTAACACATTCTCTATTTTTGAAAAATTAATAATATTTGCTATAATTATGAAACCTAATGCCTCTAGACTGGTAGTTGATAAATGAATCTTAATGAGTGTGGCTAATCATGTTTACGTCCACCCTTTGAAAATAAACATTATTAAGGAGTGTCTTTCAGGGTCGTTATCCTTATGTATAATACAGGACAAACTTGGAATTTTCTGTCATAGCATAGTAATTAAACAAGTATTGAATTAAGCATTGCTATATATTCCAAATATCGCCATGCTATATTGCTATATATTAACAACCGCCTCTCAGCCTCAGATAAATATCCAATTAACTTCCAACAGAGTTCCTTGCAAGTCTATATATACCCTCATTCTGCACTTCATAACACTCAATGGAAGGTATGAACTCTTTTGCTCTCTTTTAATTTGTTGTCATGTTATCTACACCATGAATCAAACTAATTCTTATAGTATTTAATTTCTAACATGCATGTTTATGCAGCTATATAGCGTGAGTGATGATGGGAAGAACACCATTTGCATGCAGTAGTGATGAAAATGGTTTGAAGAAGGGGCCTTGGACCCCAGAAGAGGATAGAATATTGGTGGATTACATTCAGAAACATGGGCATGGGAGTTGGAGAGCACTTCCAAAACTTGCAGGGTTGAACAGGTGTGGGAAGAGTTGCAGGCTAAGGTGGAGTAATTATTTGAGGCCTGATATCAAAAGAGGAAAATTCTCTGAGGAAGAACAGCAACTCATCATTAATTTACATTCAGTTCTTGGTAATAAGTAAGTTACTTACTATTCCTTCGATTGATTTCATTACTAAATGGAAAGCTTACTTAGAATGAAACATCTCCTCAGTTAGGCTTATATGTATGTACATGTTTTGTTAATATTTTTCATATATAATACTACATAATAATCAAAATCATTTTTGATTTATTTCCAATATATATTAGGTGGTCGGCTATAGCAGGTCATCTGCCAGGTAGAACTGATAATGAAATTAAGAATTTCTGGAACACTCATTTAAAGAAAAAGCTTCTGCAAATGGGGTTAGATCCAGTGACTCATCGTCCAAGATCAGATCACCTTAATCTTCTATCTAATCTCCAACAGTTACTGGCTGCTACAAACATTGTGAGTAATATTCTCACAAACACTTGGGACAGTACTCATAATGCTCTAAGGCTACAATCAGATGCCAAACTCCAATTGCTGCAGAACATACTTCAAGTTCCTACCTCAAACTTGGACCTACTCAATCCATTTGGACCATCAGATGGTTTTCTAAATGAAGTTTTGGGGTTGAATCAGTCTAATAAGCTCCAAAACCTTTATAATAATGGTAGTTCAACTGATGGTTTTCCTTCTCAGAATCAGCCAAATATCCAAAGCTTTGAAGCCCCTCATCAGCAGCAAACTCTACCCAATGGAGGAAGCATTAATAGGAGTAGCATGAAATCTGAAAAGCTTGATGCGCCATATTCTTCTTCAACAGCATTCGTTAATTCTCTTCCAAATCTAGTTTCAGCCTCACCTGAATATTGTTCCACTCATGTCATGCAAATGGAAAACAAGGTAAATCCAAATGAGTTCTCTGACCCTTCTTCCACTTCAACCAACAACTTTGAAATGTGGGGAGATTTCATGTATGAGGAAGTAAGCGATGCTTATTGGAAAGATCTCAAGATAGAGTAAGTAACCTTTATGATTATATTAATATTGCACTGTTTTTCTTTTTAGCTCATCCTATCCACTTGTGCTTATTTTGTTTCTCTTATAAATTCTATTTATTTATGGTACGACATATACTTATTTTTCTCTATCTATATATTTTTGCAGCCAAGAGTAGTGGACAGTCTCTTTTAAAGACAACGGCATTCGAGGTCTATCACTGCGATAATAATAGGAATTATCATTGATCTCTAGGATCAACACAGAATGTTTCATTTAGAAAAGTAGTTGGTTGGTTCATGTGCATTTGAAGATGGATTAAATCTTGGATTCAATCATTATATTTTGTATAGACGAACCATGCAACATGGAGATTGTAATTTATTTTACAGAATAAATAAAATCCTCTCTTATTCCTCCTCGTACATTAATTGCAGCACATAAGTCCAACTCACTCAATATATGAGTCTTCTTTCTTAAAATAATAGTATTATTTGTGATGTAAGCTAGAGTCTCTATACTTAGAATGGTTGAAAATAAAACAAATTGAGAAATAAGGGTGACCGATCGCGGTTTATGACGTAACCTCACATGAACTTTCTGTCAAAATTCAACTTATTTTAAAAAGATAGTTTTTTCACCAGTATTTAAAATGTTTCTTAAGACTATAAGTTATATTCAAAATAATAATAATATTTTTTCTGCCTTTTTGCTTTCTTTATCTCTTGTTACAATTTTTTTTAAAAAAATATACCAAAGCTAAACTTTGTAAAACCTAACCTACACTAACTCATTTTTCATCTTTAATGAGAATGATATGTGCTCTAGTTGTCTGTCTTATCTTTCCTCTTGAAATTAACACCTTAGAAACAAGAGTCAAAAGAGGGGAACAAATTAACAGAACAGCATGGAGACTTTGAAACATGAAGAATGGCAAAAAATGATTGAATACTAATTAAAGACGAATTGTTATGGAGACTAAGCTAACACAAAATACAAAACTGTGAAAACGACCCATTTAGTTTTGGAGCAGAAAGAGGTTTTAAAACATATAAAAGGAAGATAAATTAAAGTCAAACTTCTCAAAACCTTAACGAAAACGTTGCCCAAACACCGAGTTACTTATGCAATAATTCTGCTGACACTGAGACTTAGAAAGCAGCATGGAAAATCTTTCTTATAACTTGGTACCTTTTAATCTACCATTTGGCAAAAAGACGAGTTTTTGTTATCCGTTAGGTAAGACTATTTCTACTGATTTTGATCTAACAAACAAAGAAAAAAAAATCATGAATCGTATTACTTCCTCCATTTTACAATGGAAGGTTCACTAAAATTATATAAAGATTTTACATATTATTAATCAATTAAATATCATCTATATGACTCAATACTCATTATAAAAGCCATTAAACTATTATATAGACGATTTGTAATAATTCAATAACAATGAAAAAAAAGTTGTTTACATTATACATATATTATTTATTCTTATATAATTATTTGTTAGCAGATATAATTTGTTTTTCTTAAAACAGTATTAGTATTTAATTAATTAATTACAAATCTCATTATTGTAATGGAATATTATTATTATTATTATTATTATTATTATTATTATTATTATTATTATTATTTTACAAAAAATGATAGTACATATATATTAATACAGATGAAAAAACTTGTGTATAAAAGGTAGACAAATCGGAGATACCAGAAAACACTGTCTACAAGAGAAGGGTTACTTACACTACACACATGAATCAAAATTGACATTATCGCTGCCAATTTTGGTTACTGAGATAGGAACAGCATTCTCAATTTTGATTAAAAAAACAGTACCAATTATATATATCTAAGTTTTGTGAGATTAGTTTATTCACACACACACACAAAAAAAAAAGCTTTGTGGGATTAGAAATCCATTTGCTAGAATGGCCAGAGTAAAGGCAGCCACAACCAACAGATGTTGAAGTGGAAATATCAAATTCTATATTAAGGTAGTAATATAGTGGGAGAATTAATTACGAGTTGAATCTACATTACATTTAATGGGAAAGAGATGGAAATAACGCCTTCCAGGCTTCTTCCAAGTTCCAACAGCAACGTGGTACTTAACATTATGATCATTATTATATGTCAAGTA
Source organism: Glycine max (assembly GCF_000004515.6). NCBI lineage: Eukaryota > Viridiplantae > Streptophyta > Magnoliopsida > Fabales > Fabaceae > Glycine > Glycine max. The sequence goes on from NC_038247.2 coordinate 8,269,529, forward strand.
AGCCTCAGAACTGAAACATCAAACTTTCTGAACTTTCATTTGAATTTGGGATGATGAAAAATACAATCCAACTTGCCACTTCTGTCGTCAAATCTAGATAGGAGGGCAAGGGACGAACAGAGATGGGAGAAAAAAAGTAGGGAGTCTGCATTTGCGTCACATACAATTTGCCACTAACATGGAGAACCTCAATCCAAAAGAAGCACTAGCGAAAAATCCTAAACAATATTACAAGCCTCGTGATTCCATAAAAGTCCTATTCTGAGAAGCAAAAATCATAAAAGCAAACACATGCAAACAATTGAATGTTCAATGTACTTCCCATACCATAGTTGAATATTGTTCTATTTCTGGTTGCTAGCACCCTTCTTCTTGAGCAGGCTTCCGAACTTGCCAAGCAAAGGCTTCTTCTTCTTCTTCAATTGTTGTTGTTTTGATGGTGGGCTCCCACTCTCATCAATGTTCTCTGTTACAGCATTTCCATTTATCTTATCAAAGCTCTCACCACCTTCTTCTATCTTTGAGTTAACTTCCTCTTCAAATGATTCAGGCTCTGCTTCTCTCTCCGGCGAGAACTCCTTTTTCTCTATCTTGCAGCTCTCCCACATTTTATACTCAACTTCTACTGAATCATCCTTTGCTTTGCTCCCCTCCTTTTCTTTGCTCTCATTTTCCTCCAGTTTTTCACTCACTTCCTCATATTTGGGAGATTCAATTTTTTCAGCCTTGTCGTTGGATAGAATGCTATCTTCCTGTATGCTGTTTTGTTTGAGTTCCTCCTGATTCACTGAAAGCTCTACCTTTGAAATGTCCTCTCCTACATGTCCATTTTCTTCAGAAAATTCAACTACTTTAGGAAGCAAATCATAGTCCTTCTCACTGTCAGTAAGATCCCCATTTTCCTCAGTGTAGTGGTTTCTGGTTGTAGCTTCTTCCAGCAACTTAGATAACTCCTCCACCTTCTTGATAGATTCAGCTTCCCTAATTCGGAGTTCATCATTTTCTTGAAACATACACTGCAACTCATTTTCTTTATCCAATAAGTTCTCCTTCAATTTCATGTTCTCAGCTGTTGTTTCCTTAAGAGCTTCCTGCAGTTGGATTGCCTCAGCCTCAACTTCCTTCAGATTTTCCTTCAACTGAGCTTCTTCCTCCCTGTTGGCATTAGCTTCTTCCTCGGTTTCTTTAAGCAAATAAAGCAATCTTTTTATTTCTTTTTCCAGTGACACCTTCTCTTCTTCATTTTTCTTTATGCAGCTGACTAGTTGAAGCTCTCTCTGCTCCCACTCAGCCTTGGAGTTCTCAAAGGCACTCTTAGAATTTTCAATACTACATACAAGAACATCAATCTCATGTCGTGCCTCATCAAGCATGGACTTGTATTTTTCATTAGTAGCTTTTAAGACTAACTTTAAGTCTTCAATCTGGGCATCATAGCTTTCACTTTCAGCTTGGATGTTTAGTAGATTTTCTTTGGCTTCTCTAGCTTCTGCAGATACTTCATGTAGTGCAGAAGCTAAGCTTTCCATTGCCTTTTTACTCTTTTCTTCTTCATCCCTAGAATTCTCCAATTCACTGATAAGTTTGTTTTTCTCTTCTAATAAGGCCTGCACACTAGAAGCAGCAAGCTTTTCATCGTTCAGAGCCTGTGCTTTCTCTTCCTTAACCCTCTCAAGTTCAGATGTCAGAGCCTCAACTTCCTTTGACTTTTCAAGACTTTCTTCCTTAGCCTTACAAAGTTGGCGTTGTGAATCCTCAACATCTGCTCTCTGTCTCCCAATTGTCATTTCTAATAATTCCACCTTCTCTTTAAGAGTAGCAACTTCAGATTCTGCTTCATGCAACAAATCATTGTTTCCTTCTAGCTGTTTCATTACAGATTCCAAAGACTCTGATGCAGATCTCTCCAGCTTGTTTGCTTCTCCAATCCTCATTTCTAGTTCCTCAACCTTCTTATGCCACTCCTCTAGCAGGCTACGTGCATAAGATTCAGCCATCTTTGAAGCTTCAAGCTCCACATTAAGCTGTTCAATAAAAGATTCTCTCTCTGACAACTTATCATCGTAACCCTTTGCTTTTTCAAGTTCTTCCTTGAGAGCTTCTATATCTGTTTTAAGTTTCAATATAACCTGATTTTCTCTGGCCTCTGTTTCCACTTTTGAATCTAGTAAGGCCTTCAATCGCACCAATTCAGCTGATAAAAACTCTGCTTTCTCTGCATGAATCTCGGCAATTTTAGTTGCATCATCAGCATGATTCAATGCCTGGTTCTTTGCATCACAAGTCATGGCAAGTTCTTGTTTAACCCGCTGAAGCTCCTGAGTGGTGGAGAGAAGAGAATCCATGTCCAATGCATATTGGTTCCTCACACTTTCAATCTCTTTCTGCCATTCTTCTTCCTTCTTCTTAACAGTTTCAATTCCAGCCTGTTCCAATTCCACAGCTCGGAACTTCTCAATCTCAGAATTCTCCTCAGCCCGTTTTTGAGCAACCAATGCTTCCCGGAGTTTCTCATTTGCTTCCTCAGCCACTCTCTGTGCTTCTTTCAAGTCATCGACTGCTTTTAGCTTCTCATTCTCAGCCTGAATAAGCTGCTCTTTTGCTTTCTTTAGGTCTTGTTGAGCAAGATTCAATTGATTCTGTAACTCGGAACCCTTTGCAGCTCTTGGGGGTTGTTTCTGACAAAACCAAGGAATATATACCCACAGATCAGAGTGCAGATACCCTTAAAAGGAAACCAACATTAATTAAAATATTTTTGTAAATCAGCTATAAGGAATAATGAAAGAAACATCCCCAGCAGTTTCCAACCAGATATTGAACATCTCAGAACAAAGGGTAAGAAGTCGTGCATATTAGTCAACTAGTTAGCAGTTTAGCACTAATTGGCTGAGTGATCCATCCTCAAGCAAAAAAGGTTTAAAGGCAACTTGAGATGTTAGGAAGTTAAAATGCTTGATCAAAAAATTAGAAATGAAAATAAAGAAAACAGTTCAAGTGCTGCAGCTATTTGATAATATAGAAAAATATGACCGAAATCTCAAAGAAAGATGGGACCTTAAGTGCAATTTGTAACTTACATCAGGTGGGGTGGCAGAGGGTCTTGGTGATTTCCGCTCAACAGTGGGCTTTGAATTCACAGATCGTGGTGATCGTTCCACAGAAAGCCGTGAATTTTGCAAAGGTGATGGTGACTCAGATTCTGGCTTGGATGCTAGTTTGCTAGTTTTACTGACTCTAGGAGTTGCAATTGATCCTTTGTTGGAATTTTCAGATAGATTGGGTCTATCAAATTCAAAATGACAACACCAGATAAATAATAATGCATTTAATGAAACATACAGTACAAGATACCAATTACCAAATAAGCAATGGATGGATCTAAGCCATAAAAAGCAACTCTAGTGGCAAATTAAGCATCCAGAATCATTACCAATACGAAAATTAGGGCGAGAACAGCAGATACTGATGATGTATAATAATAAGCCTGAACTAACACAATTGTATAAAATCGAGACGAAAAAAGAAGCGAAATCCAGTTGTGAATTGCAAGTAGAAAAACACCGAAATTTCAACACACACAAATATGAAATTTATTTAGATTAAAAAAATGGAGAAAACCCAATAATAGCAAGTGACAATTACCAGATCAAACTTCACCAAGCAGAAAAAGAAAAAAAAAAAAAAAAAAGAGAATGAAAACCGAAATCAGATCTTCACAAGTGACACCGACAAAGTTCGCTAACCTGGATTTTGAGGCCATGGTAGTTGTCTGAGTTAGTGAGAAGAAGAAAAAAGCAAAAAGGTGATGATGTGTTTGTAGAGTTGGGAATGCTAGAGTAGTTCTGACATTGTACGAAGGAAGAACGGCAACAAATTATGGATTTTTAGAATTATTTTGCAGAAGAAGATGGATGTTGTTTTGCTTTTGCAATTTCGCAGAAACCAAATACTAATTTGAGTTGAGTTGGTTCTCTTCTCTTCTTCCAGAGTGGCCACACTGTTCTTATTCATTTAATTCTTAACCGTTTTTTCTTCTCTTGGGTGCAATCATGAATGGACAAAACTAACCCTATCATGAACTCTCCTTTTCCCAATCTGTCAATGCCATGAGTAACTTTTTCAGAGGTAAAGTAAAACCTCCTGTGTGAATTCCAAACACAAAACGGCTACGTCAATTTCAAAAATAAGTACTAATTAAGTTTTTACTTTTTACTGTTTACCTTCCATTTAGTAGTATTTTTTTATCATAGAAATCCAAGAAAGATACATTCAAGGTTAATGTTGAAATTGAATTTTAAATATGCATGCATGATTGTTCTTTTGCTAACTTTGATTTTTATTTTTTATTATATTTTTTAATTAAAAAGTAATCTAGAATTTTAAATTTGTAAGCTTCTATACATGTTCAATCGTAATATAATAACGGCCTTTTTAAAATGCTTTTAAGAGTTAATTACTATTGTAATTTCTGAAATTGCAGGATGCTTTAAATTTAGTTGATGAAATTATTAAAATTTTGAAATAATTCTTGAAAATGATATTTTAAATTAATTTTCTCCTTTATCTTCAATATATTAATGCTGTTAAAAATGTTAGTGTGACTTTGTATTTAAATGGTTTATTGTTACTCCTTGCTAATCACACAAATAATAGGATACTGACAACTTAATAACTAAAATCATTTTAAAATAGTCTTGAAAATTGAAGATGGTGTATTAAGTTAGTTTAGTAGTCAACCTTATGTAACTAATAACACTAGATATATTGGTATGACATGTTATGTTTCTTGTCAGCTCACGTGTTAAATCTACATGCGAAATCACTACTAATGAGTTCATTTTGATATTATATTTTGTAAGTTTATTTTCTTTCTCTTTTTGTTCAAAAGTGTCCTTAGAACTCTAGAATCTATAACAACATAGTTTCAAGAAGAACAACACAATGGCAATGATATTGTGTAGTTAAGACCATTTACATGGTTAAAACATAGCAAAAAGGACACAAGTAAGAATTGGAGTACATCTACAAGCTTAAGGGAGGAATGGCTTGGAAAAGAACAATAATCTATGATTTTGCTACTATGGTTTAGAGCAGTTGTACGCAAGTATAGAAAGTCATTTTTAGAATACTTTTTTTTCCTTCAAATAATTGCTCTTAAACCTTTGGATCTAAATAGAGGGCAAGAAACAATGATATAAAGGAGAGATGTTATATATCCCTCTTTCACCCTCCCCCTTCTAAAAATTAAATCATTCTTTATAATTTTAAAATTTAAATTATAAATAAAAACATTTTAGTTATTACAATTAAAATGTTTTAAATCTCTCTTTCCTCCTATCTGAATCCTTCCAATATTGGATCACCTTCTAAAAATTTAACCAAACAAAAAAAAAATTATCCAATCAAACACTATATAAAAGATAAATAGAGACTCGAACCTACCTGTAATGTGAGACTATCTTATTCACTCAATCAACTCAAAGACCTTATTAAATTTTACCTAAAAATATAGTTAATAACATTGTTTTGGTAAATTAGTTTTATATAAATTAAAGACTATTTTTTTTCATCCTTTCTCCCCTCTCTCAATTTTCTCTTTATTTACAAACCTAATTTCTTTCTCTAAAACTTAGCTAAGGCCAATCATTTCCTCTTCCTCTCCACTCTACGGAAGAATTTGAATAAAGTGACATCATTTTTGTGTATATATACTTATAGACTAGTTATGTTAAAATATATTATCATTTCTAGTTTACTTATAAAAATACTCAATATACACACTTTTTCTTATCTGGTCTTCACTTTATTTTTCATCACACCACGTTAACATATCTATCATTATCTGTACTTTTTTGTTTCTTTTTTCATATCTTCTCTTGTTTTCAACTCATCAATTCACCAAAAAATGAAACGCACGTTTATCATTACTCTTGTTGTTATCGTTGGTTTTGTATTTATTTATTTTTTCCAATTTGTACTGTTGTCTTTTGAATAGCGTAAACAAGTAGCTGCTTTACGCAAATGGCGCAATAAACAAAATTAGTTTAATACTAGAAGTGAAGTTGCCAAGGGATCAACTTTGGTATGGACGGTAAGAAGCTGACTAGCAACCAACAATCCTTTATCTTGTGGATATGGCAAAACTGATTGGAATTTGAGGTTTTAAAAATTAGGTACAACTTGCAAGTGAATGAATGAATAAGTGATTCCAACTTAATTCACTCCACAAATATGTACAACTATTTATTCATGCGTGATTTTAATGTTAAACGTCAACCTTTGCATACAAATTAATTTGTGACATATTCCGTATGAATGATGGATGAAAACTGGAATTCAATTTGTCGCCTACTTATCCCTTTCCTTGTTCTCACCTTAACTTCAATTCAGAGGATTTTCCATGCAAGAATGTAAGATAGACGAGAGCGTTAATAAGTTAATCTTTTTTTTTTTTTACATTTAAAATTTTGTTTTTATTTAGTACAAAATGGTTAAATCGTACTTCTTTTAAATTTTACAAATGGTTTTTCATGTTGATAAAATGAGAGAAAAATGAGATGTAACTATGAATTTGTTATTCATATAAACGATTTGTACAACATTTTTTTTTATCTCTTTCTCTTCATTACATTTCAATATCGGTTGATACATTTGGTCGAATTTTCCGTTCACACTAACTGTGACTTGGGATCGATTATCAGATTTCTCCTATTGATAGACAAAACATAAACTTTATTGTAAATTCCTTCCTACTAAATTTAGTAGTCTTGCAAGGGCATGCCTTGTCCTAATATAATTTTTTCACATATTAAAAAAAAAACTCTCTTCGTGACATTATTTATTACACGTCTTATGTTTCTCTCCTCCTCTCTTGTAAATTTTTTTATGCAAATATCATTCCACTTATTGTATAAATATGAAGGAGAGGTGGGAAAAAAAATATTATTTTATAAAGAACACATGCAACTCTATATTTTATAATAATTTCTTGATTTAAATTCAATATATTAAAATTTTAGAGTTCTTCCATGATTTAGCATAATTACATCTACATCAGGTGTATTTCTCTACTATTTTCTTAATATTAATTTTTAAAATCTCCACAACTACAGCATAATCACAACTTAAAACCTTGAGAGTAACTAAAAAGAAAATTAATATTAATTTTTTTTTAAAAAAGTCACATGTAAAATAAAGTAAACAAAAAAAATTATGGGCCATAGCCCCCTTTAGGGAACAGATAGTTCCGCCCCTATCTAGAAGTGAGAACCTAATACCTCCCCCACATAATTTCCTTGAATTGCCACACAATTTGTTGTATTTGTGTATAAAATCAATAGACAACTCTAAGCAATAAGCAGATGATAGAGTTTGATTTATGTCGTGTGACAAATGCATGCAAAACAAATTAAAATCTACTGCTCTTAGTATATGAATAGGAAAAATACACTACTCTATAATATCTATATATAATTTTGTGTGTTTGTTGTCTTGGAAAGTGAGGAGATGGAGAAGCATGTTTGACTTTACACCGTAGGCATGCATCCATGCCCATTTTGAATGCAACTTCAGGATTAAGCTCTCGGTCAACTGACAATTATAATATTATATAGTAAACATTATTTTTCTTTTATGAAAATAAAAAAGCATGCTACTTGGTTGTTGCGATTCTACAGCAAATCTGACAAACTGGCAGCATCCAGTAACTAACAGCATGTTTGATAATTGTTTACTCAACTTAAACGCTGGTTCAACCCCCATCCAACAAGTATTCATTACAAAAATTAACAAATTTCAATAATGTGAAAATCTTTTTCGTTGACAACATGTCCAACCTATCTTTATATTTAAAAGCTATGAAACTAATCTCTCGAGAAAATATAATACTCGTTAAGAAAAATATTTTCTTAACATATGTTATTTTATTCACATAATCATTGAACTTTGGACTTAAGGACTTAAGTTATTGTCACTTGTGTTGTGGGTTCAATTAAGTGATGATAATTTATAATTGAATTGTCGTGTAGAAATTTTTTGCATTATAAATACATTCTTAATTGATATTTTCTTTCCCCTTTATATCATTATTTCTCTGCCTCTTTTTAGTGATCTGTCCAGCAGCTTTTGTTGATTTCCCAAATAGCACACACCATCTATTTTACTGATTGACTAGTGCGTAGTCGATAACAAAATAAATATTGAGATATTAGGTTAATAGTCATTGTTGTTTAATTTGTTTGCATACCATCCACATGACCACTCACATGACATGTCTCAACCAATAATGTTAATTGCGTTATGTATAGTAACTTCTGTCTTCTGCCTAGTTGACCCCATCATATATAAACTGATAAAAGCAACGCAATTATTATTTAACATTACACAATAATAAAATGACATAAATCTATGAAAATTGCAACAGCAGCCTATATTTGGCCAGCAAGTCTAGTTAGACATCGTTAACATGGACAAATTTATGCATGGTTGGTGCAAGTCATATAAATATATATGGCGCGAGAATACAAAGCTGTGAAGTTTGAGACAACTGGCATGCACATGGGAAGAGGTATCAAAATAAAAATGGCAAAAAACTCATCTGGTTTAATTTGCAATTGCAGATTCAGATTGGCACAAGTACAGACAGCAAACACGTAACATCATCATCATCCTTAGGTGGGGAGCATGTTGTATTGTTTCTTTCTCCCTCTCAAATCCTTTTAATATTAATGAATTGAATTAATCACACACACACAATAGTCAATGAGTATTTCTTACCCTTTTGCCTCATTCCTCAAACCACTCTTATTTTTACTTCAATTAACTAGACCACGCTAACGCCACTCATGACAAACAAACACATTAGTTGGTTGTTTTGCTAGCGGCACCACCTGCAGTTCCTTTCATTAATAATCGCTCCCCAAAGATTTTGTCACATGCAAAATGTCAGATGACAGACCAATTTCCGCTTTATTCTTGTTGCATTCACTAAATTTTGTGAATGAAAAAAAACAAATCACTTCCGCATATGTCAAAAATTCATGTTCTTATGTTCATGGTTTGGATTTAGTTGAGAAAACTCAAAAATACTTTTAAAGCAATAAATTCTCTCTCTTTTTTATCTTTTGTCTCGAAATTTTAGAATGTGCATTAAAATTCCCAAAAACTACATGCTTCAACTTATTATCTTCTTTTTTATGAGATGTTTCAAACTTTTATCTAAAATAAAATATAACTTAAGTGATCGGTCGTGATAGTAATAAAAAGTGAAATATGATTTAAAGATAGATTAAGATAAGTTTTATATGTAATGTCATGAATTTATACCTTAAAAATCACTATTTTGAAGATTTATCTAAACATTATATCCAACTATTTAGTCAGAAACTACAGTATATTTTGTGATCATTACGTGTCTATGCTGGTTAACTTTTACATGAACGTAGTAAAAGAAATTATTTAAAAACAAATAAAAACTCAATTAAGTATCACATGAAGATTGACTAAGATTACAAACATATGATGGTATCCAAATATTTTTTTTTTTCTAATTTAGCGGTTATACCTACACAAGTACTCGATGGAAAAACAGTGGTTTTGAGTGTACTTAAAGTAATGTACTTCTTCATATAGATTGGTAATTATCTTAGAAATTTAAATATGCTTAAAGTGTTAGAGTAATATATTCACTTGATATTAAATGATTTTGAAATTTCAGCAAAAAAAAAATATTTTGAAAATGTTATTTAATTATATGTTAAATTAAAAAAAAAAACATTTTCTTCATTTATATTTATGAATTTCTTGCTTGGTTGGATTAATTTATATATGTAGGCATATATTATTTTGCAATAATATCTCCAACCAAAACATAGAAAATTTCAATTTTATAATGTAAAAATTAATACTTTATATTAAATTATAGTTGCATGAACTTTAAAATAATTTAGATATTGAACCAAAAAAAAATTATCCTTTCATAACAAGATAACTTTTAAAATGTCTCCGTATATATATATAAAAGGTATACGCCTATATGGCTATATGGTTCCTCATGCCTCCACTCTTTCAAATATTAGTAATAAATTAAATTAACTAAAGAATGCAGAACACCTAACTGTGTAGATGGGCTCCTATAGGTAGTACTGGATTAGTTGAAAAAGAGGCCAACCTGAACATCTAACCCCAAGAAAAATTGTAGGCGGACACCTAAAAAATACTAGATGACATCTAGAGAGAGAAGTGTAAAGTCTAATAGATGATATAATGTGCTAAAAAAAATTAATAACTGTTAATAGATTTGTTTGGAATAAAATAATATTCATATATTATTACACGACCGCAATACCCTCAAAAATATGATGTAGAGCACCGGAAAAACATAAATCCTAAAAGGTAAGGCATGGCAGTGTTCCAAGTCCCAATTGCAATCGCATCCCACGAGAGATGGCCACTAGTGATGTTTAGAAATAATATGAAAATCATTTACAAGGAATACGTGCAGATGAAAAATTAGAAATTAAGAAAACATGATCATCAAACTCAGTTTGTGCACAACAAAACAAGGTATAGATGAAGAATCTGAAAACATATATATTGGTAAAAATGAGACAAGTATGATGATGGTAAATTGTCCAATACTAAGTAGTAAGATGAGATATTATATCATCAGTCTTCGTCATAAGAGACATGAAAATTGGTTGTGCAGCCAGAAGCTTCAGGGTCTTCAGCCCCACAACAGTCATAGAACTTGGCAGCATAAGGTGGATCATCCGGGCCCAATTCATAGTACCTTCATAATTAACAAAAAAAAATGACAGAATATGGGAATAGATAGATAATTCAACTCGAACAAAAATATGAAAATTCTAGGTCACCAGCCTGGCTTACACCTGCTAAGGTGATGAAGCTAACCCTAAGATCTGGTCAGCTTAATACTTCATTCCTAAAATAATAGGCAGCAGGCTGTCTATCCCGTTGCCTTTTAAGAACAAACGTTAATAATATCAACAGTTCCTCATTTATGTTACTTCTTTGTAACGTACTCCAATTTAGTTGTCCAAACATAACATTGGCAAATTATGCTTTGCTTTATTTAAGAATTTCACCCTTTGGAACAGAGAAAGAACAAGTATTCACAAAACTTAATCCTGCTTGGTATGTTTTGCAAATTACCACTAAAAAATTGCACTGAACATGGCATGTCTGACACAGTGACATGTTAATCCTCCGGGGTTCTAGTAGAAATTTGAGGCTATAAGTGTGAAATTTTTTAGAAAAACAGATTTTGACAACTGAAGAACAACCTTACACAAAGACGCAGAGCACCTGGAGCTCCAACAACAAACTGGATCCAAGAAATAGTTAGAGAACAGAAATATGTTATTGGACAAATTGTCCTTTTTGTCAGGGAAATTGTTAAGACTTTTGGATAGTGAATACAGTAATGTAACCGTGTTAAAAATAATCAAGAAGGAAATATATCAGAAACTTAGTCAGTGTTAGAAGATTGCAGTCAAACTCAGTTTTTGACAATTGACAATTGTAATAAAAGGAAAGTAGTGAACTATGAATTCTTAGTTTAGTTTCTTACAGCTAAATGAAATCTTAGAATCTTGGTACAACAACAACGTCTAAGAGTTTTCCTACTAGATGGAGTCAGTTACATTTATCAAGCAATGCCATAGTTTTATTATGAATCATGTTCATAGACAAACCCTTTACCTCCAAATCCTTCTTAATAGTTTCAAGGTTTTGCCTATGATCAATCACTTTCTACATCTAGGCTACTCTCCTAACTGGGGTTTCTACCAGTCTTCTCTCTCTACTCACATGTAAAACACTCAAAGGTGAGATTCTACGGTGTTAAAGCCTTAGTAGTTTCTAATACATAACAAATAAAATGCTTTTAACATGGCATCAGGGATCATACAAACATTGTATCCATCATCAACAAACCACTGGCAGAAGCCAAAAAGTTCTTTCTAACCAAAATAAATGTGACAGCCACAGGTGTACATATTCCATCATTCTTACAATTTATGGTCACAATAATGAAGCCATGATACTTTTAAAAAAATATATGTTTTATGTAAATCATCATCTAGAACCACAACTTAATCAAGAAATTCCATTTTTATATTATTTCGTCTAAGTTGTGGCTTCTAACACTTCAACCTCTGCCCAGAGTTTTTCTTTTAAAAATACTATGCAAGTTGTGAACAACACTGCACGATTAGCTTATCAACCTATTTTATGCAGAATTAGTTTTTTTATCCTGTGTTGGGAAGAAGACCACAAGTTGCACTAAAGGCAATATGACATCCCATTTATAGATGAGAAATAAACCAGCCATCAAAACAGTGACAAAGATGATGGCATGACATAAATGAAATTCCTAAAAATATAGGCGGGGAGATGTAAGGTGAGTAGGATGGTTAAGGGAGAAGGGAAGAGAGGAAAGGATGCGGGTTCGATCTCTCTGCTAAAAAAATTAAAATTTGCCGTAAAAATGAAAAAAGAAAGAAAAAAAAGCAGAACATGAGCTAAACTAAAACACTCATTACAAGAACATCATTCAATAAAGGAAGGTGATGTCATGGGAAAATTAACCTTTGAGAACAGAGGAATGTAATCCTGCTGAGCATGATGATCAATTAAAAATTGCACGTCTATATGAGATTAAATTGAAAAGAAAATGATAGAAAGAAAGGGGAAAGAGAGTCACAGACCTCTTTTGATCGTCGTGACGGCGACAAACGAAGAAGGAAGTGTGGAAACGGCAAGAGGTTCAAGTGTTAGAAGCCGGCTCATAGTTTTGCTTGCATCTTTTACACACCTTTGAATTCGATTTCGATATCCAATGCTTCTCCTTCTCCATCTTCCTTCTCCTTACCCCCACAAAACTCTCTTCCTCTCGCTCACTTTACAATTTAACTGAAATTTATTCATTCAAGACTTTTATTTTAAAATAATTAGGCTATGAACACTATGTTTATGTTTATGTTTAATATGTAGGATAATTTTTTTTGTTTAAAAAACACTTAAATTCTTTTATAAATATATTTATAATCTAATTGTTTTTAAAACTTAATGATTATCTAACATAATTTTACTTTATCTATTTATGTACTAATACTTAGATGAACTTTTTAACCTTGTAAAAATATACATTGTTATTTAATAAAAAAAATATACGTCATTATTATTTATTGTTGTTTTGGAATCCACTCTAAGCTTCGGAGTTTGTCCAAATCTTATGGTGGGTGGAACATGCAACGGGGCTTATTTAAGAGATCGGAAAATGAGAATTTGGGGTGCAAAAATAGAATGTGAGTATATGGGGAGAAAAAAAAATTAGCTATCACAAAATAAATAAATAAAATACTTTAAAATGTGATAAATTTATATAGTGTGATTTTTCCATAAATTTCATTAAAAAAATTGTGCAATGGTTTGTTTTAGGATGAAGTTAATAATCAAATTTACCGTGTCATGCAAACATAAATTCTGATATGCTTCAAAAAAATAAACTTGGCGGCTCTGTACTACTGCTACAGAATCATTTGCAACGCACGCACTTTGGTTCTCAGCAGGGCAATGAATATGGCATGTGTTTGTAAATGCCAACTGAGTGCTGCAATTATAACCGCACCTTTATTTGTGAGTCGTGCGTAAAAAGGTCAAGCTTATACATTACGACACAAGATATTCAAATCCTTTCATAATTTACAGTATCCTCCTCCTACACTAGATTTGGGTCGTGAGCATTGAGCAAAGAGAATGAATATTCACGCAGTAGAACCATTTTAACTGATCTCTCACATGTAAGTTACGTCATCATCATATTCTGCTGTTGCGTCTTGCCTTCCTGAAATGATGTTCAACAAGCTCTTTGTGGCTCGGCCAACTGCTCTAGAAGTCTTTCTAGCAGCTCCAGCAACAGCAGGTTGCAAAGAAATTACGGGTAAACTTGCCCTCTCTTGAATCATAGCTGTATTAAACCAAACCAAACTATAATCAGACTAGCATAGAAGAAAGATAAGATTGCTCTGATATCAACCCATGTATCAACAAATGCTCCAATACAGGATCTCTTTTGCTTGCTTAAAAGAAAATTGACTACTTAATAATTCAATGTTTTAGCTGTTAAATGGAATGAATTCAAAGCTCTGTCTGTATATGAATGCAAGTGTGCAAAGAGATTGATGATTGATTAGTGTGCGGGTATGTATTATTCAAGTAACACTTGAGTGAGTTCCTTTACACAAATCATCCTTATTGAAAAATTAAACTCAACGTTTCTACACATGAAACAACGAATTTAAAAATCCCAGATTCTTTGCCTTCCCTCTTTTATTTCTTCTCTGTACATGACTGTGCTGCCAAATATTGTAGTTAAGATTAATTGGGGAAAAAAAATAAAGGAATCTAGGCAGACACAGCATACATACATACGGTTTGTTGTTGTGCCACTGAACCAATCTGTCGGATTCCAGCTTCTGCAGCTTGCAAAGCTTGAGCTGACTTGTTGACTCCATCTGCTATTTCCTGGCTAATTGCCAAAAAACAAATGATTAGATCAAGATACGCAACACAGTTAAAGCTGACTTTGAAAACCAATTCCTCATAAGAGGGAAACTAGCATTTTTTTACAAACTCTTCTTAACACTCTTATTATTAGGTGAAATTTTTGTGGGACCTGCTTAATAAGAGGGAATGCTGTGTGGGTTTCACAAACCCCGCCCAATAATGAAGAGTGTGTGAAAGAAAGTGTTGCTAGCGTTTCCTTTCCTGATAAAAGAGTATCTACTTTTTTATCATTAGTGGTTGCCAAATGTCCAAAATTTTAAAAAATCATACTTTCCTGATAAAATTTATAGAGTTCTATCAGATTGAAAGGTATATGTCAGTACTTTTCACTTGCATAATAAACAAAACAGTGGGTGAACAGCCAAACACATCTTCCAATGATGGAATAGAAGGGTTCAAAAGGAACTCTCCCAGGACCAGCTAAACTTCAGAAGGGAAACCAATCATAAGAATTACGAGTCTTGCATGAAGCAATCAGGGCGAGAGGAGAAAAGTCTTCCTGAAGGGTCCAATTCCTGTTGATGTAAGTTCATAATATCCATGTCTTGCTGTTCCAAAGGAACTGTATATGAAACAATCTTATAAATTGTTCAAATCACTGGCATGGAAACCTCTTGTTCCATAAATTGTTACAATTTACAAATCTTTTGTGGCTAGAAATATGGAGTGCTTAGGGTCAACAGATTGGCTTAAGTAAATTACAGTCAATCTATACTCTTAAGAATGAGTTTTCAACACCCAGCAACTAAAAGCAAGAAGAACACTAGAATGAGAGAAACCCTTTTAATGAATATATTTGTCTCTTGCATTTCTGCTTTAATGATACTAGTAAGAATGCATTAAATGCAGGTTTTGGTACACTATAGGACAGCAGTACAAATAAGTAGCACAAAACAGAACTAATATGTACAGTTAATAATCTTAAAAATAACCAACATCTGGAAAGACATAATATATGGAAAGAAACACAACAACAATGAATTCAAAGAAGGTAATCATTGTTACCTTAGATCACTTAGTTCTAGTGTTAGATCACTTATCTCCATCCCCGAAAGCCTAATAGCAGCCATGGTACTAGGGAGCTCCTCACGAGCTGTATCTGCCAGCTTTGAAAGGGATAATGCAGCATTTCTCATTGCCTAAGGAAGACATAGTATTTAGAGATTGTTTAGGTTTAACAATTATCCAAATAACACAAACAAGGGGATGACATATGGTATGCCTAGACATGAAAACATACAGTGATAAAAACATAACAACAACAACAACAACAAAACCTTATCCCACTAGGTGAGGTCGGCTAATCCATGAAAAGTATAACATCAAGTTTTACGTTGGCTGCCGAGGGCCTAACATAACCCTCCTCCTTAACCCAGGGGCTTGGGAATTACAATGTTGTTGCAGAAAGAAGTGTTCTAGGCATAGTGAATAAGCCAAGTCAAATTCCCACTGAATCAAATCAAACAGAAGGAGGAAGAGCTTACACCAAAACATTAAAACCAAAGATCAATCCACATTATATGTAGGACATCTTTTTAACATAAGTCACATAAAGGGGTATCTAAATTGGAATACGATTGAGCCTAGCAATAGCATTCTTTCCAGTCGAAGAGGTCTTATGTGCAGATTCCAAATCCTTTTTAGGTGTTTAACTTACTAAACAGCTAACGATTCCTCCTTGGTAAACCTATTTGATACAAGTATGAATACTTGACACTTTGTTCAGCCAGAACTCTTCTTAATTAGAAATTTAAACAATGAAATCTCAATGTATGAATATACTTTACAGAACCAAAAGGAAGCAAATGCAACCTGCTAGAATGTGATAGACAACTTACAAATAGGGTGGGAACAGCAGCAAAAACAAGGCTAGTGAATGCCACTGACGTCTGTAGAAACGTGAATCAAAACATCTCGTGAGCAACAATTTTAATTCAAATCGAAAGTAGAAATTCGAGGGGGGGGGGGGGGGGGGAGGTAACGATTAACTAAGAAGATTTGGAACAACGTTAGTTTTAGTTGAAGTAACACTGTTTCTTTATAAGAATTCTGATTTAGAAAGACGAAAACCTAAAAAATTAGCCCCAAAGGGATCATACCGTGGAGGCGATGAAAGCGAGGAGAAAGAAAGCTTGGTCGCTGAAGCTAAGCTTGGGGACAGGAGATACAAAGGGAGGGATTTTGGGGGTTGTGACTTGAGAATGAAAGGTTCCGTTTAGAAGAATGGTTTGGTCTGATTCATTGGGTGAAGGGGCAGAGGAACAATATGCAACCAATGGAAATGCAGACGACTTGGAATTGGAGGAGATGAAAAGAAAATGGGGTTGTCTGAGTGTCAAGGTGGAAGAGTGTTGGTATAATGGAGAAGAAGAAGCACGCGTGCTTGCTAGGAGAGAATTCATGCTCATACTCAATCACACCACCCACCCTTCAGTTCACTTCTCTTCTCGGCCACGCATGACATAACTATTAAGTATTTATCGGCTTTACTCCCAGCAAAATCTAATAGCTCATTTTTTTGGAATTCTATTATATCACTCCAACCAATAACTTCATAATAAAAAATTGATTAAATCTTTGTCAATAAATAAACATCAAAATCATTTTTAAAATAAATATTCACTACCCTAATTTAGTTTTTTAGAAAATTAAAAATAAAAGTATATTGTAAAAAGTAAGCTAATTTAGTTTTTGTCAATGTTATTAATTTTTTAAAACACTAATTTAATTATTGACTCTTTTAATTACTTCTAGTTAATATTCGAATTAATTTATTCCCATTTCAATCAATTTACAATATTGGGTATTCTTGTTGAAAATTCAAAAGAGTAAATTTTTAAAACCTATCTGATATAAAATATTATTCAAACATGCGGAAGTATTTTATGTATAGCATTTCTAATAAAATGGAGATACTTGCACAAACAAACAAATTTTAAAGAAAACTTGTAAAAAATTGTGTTTGGTTCTTCATCCAACACAAAAGTGAGTAATTTCAAGTCAAATGTGGACATTTTGGTTCAGGATACGCAGCAGCAAACACATTCCTAAATATTATCCAGAGGCTATGCATTAGTCATTCATCTAATCGTTTTGCTTTTTTTTGTTTATTGTACAACATTGGTCCTAATAAATGAGACAGCTTCTATCTTAAAAATATAGATATAGATGACATTAACTTTAATAATTATTACCATAACTAAAGCCAATGGTACAATGCTTGAAAAATAATAAATAAAAACTTTTTTATTAAAGATTACGATATGAATATATCAACCTCATTAAATATTACATTTTTCAATAAAAAAAATCTAATTTTATCTCTTTTAGTCATTACTACTGGACAATTATTAGCAAAAAACAATATATATAGATTTCAGATTTAATTAGCAGAGGGGGATTACGATACAGGAATACAGGATTCAGTAACCGAGATGCTGATGCATTCCGGGTGAGGTTGGTAAATTATGTGTACCAATATGTAACCCCAGGGGGCAAACATTAGTATAAATTATGTTAAGAACTTAGTCGAATACACACTTTCTTTCCTTCATCAATAGTTGCTTTAGAAGAAAAGCATACAACTTCAAAATAAAAATAGTAAAAGCTTAACCAGATTGCAACAGCAATTATTATTGTAGCTAAGAAAGGCGAATACACATACAAAAATCGAAAACCAAAAGGAGCACATTCTCTGCAAATTTTTTCAAATCAATGATGACAATTGCCTAAAGTTGCAGATGCTATCCTTAAAATTTAGTACAAGTCCAATGATTCAAGGACCCTGCGAGCCTGGATCTGAAGAGCTGTTAGTCTCTGCTCTGGATCTAGTGTTGAGCCGAACTGACTAGCAGCCCATATCAAAGAGGCTGATTTCTCCCCTAGAAGACGCCTTGTATCTTCATGTATAGTTGCCAAAGGAGGTGCATCTCTTCCATTGACATGTCCAATGAGCAGCAGCAAAAACTCTCCACATTTTAACCTAAGATACAACAGGTCCTTTATTATTATAATTGAGTTACCTAGAGATAGCAAGCCACCACATGACAAACAAAGTGCTTGAAATAAGAATAAAAAACAACCAATTTTTCATCTTTTCCCAAGGCAAAAATTTGCCACAACAAGCTTAATAATCTCAAGGTTTACACATTTACATTGCATTCCAACTTACAGAAATTCCTTTATATAGATTAGGCAATCAAAAGAGAAGAAAAAGACTTCTAATTTGACGTGTGGTGACGTCTTTGTATCAAATTCTTGATTCTTGATTCTTCCATACCTATCATACTCTAGATGCCTGCACTTGGACGTTAGGTCCTTCAGGTTTATTCATCGGTAAATGTTTTTCCCAATTTCTTATTGGAAACCTTTCTCCTCTCCCTAAGTTCCAATTGTTTAGCAATGTTTAGGCTACAGCTTTTATTCGGACTACAATACTTGATAGGATAAACAATAATGACTTGTTACAAGCGCAGAGACCTCACAAGGCCCTTTCCATCACATTCCAGTAGGTGTCATAAATGTTCTGTAAGACTGTAACCAATAGTCCAATAGTCATCTCTTTATCCTTGTGAGGTAGTTTGGCAGTTTTGAGTAACATGCTTGGGCTGTTTTTGGAACACTGAAATTTGAACGTATACTTTGCTAACGAAGTCTGAGGTTTTGCAAGGTAAATGGATAAAAAGGTGTTCTGGAGTTGTCCTTTTAGTTTGACAAAGGTTTAGGGAAATTCAATGAAATTAAGGCGAAAGAATTTACTTAGCAGATTCTCCCTTCATCTCTTCGGTGTGGCAAGCTTGTTTTCTTTTCTAACTGCTTTACCTCTACTCCAGCAATCTTACATCATAACCACTCACATTTTCTTTCACATTTCAGAAACGAATAAGAAAAATAATCAAATGATCTGAGCTTGCTAAATTAGAAATTCTGATGCTCTCTTCTAATACCATATAAAAAGCCTCTACATAATAATATCTTGAAGAAATGACAAGGTAAGCTAATACAATTTTACAGGAATAACCAAACATGACCAACAAGAATAGAGCACCTACATACTACTTATCTACAGAAGAGAGCCAAAGATCCATATCAGACAAGTTATAGAGCATTAAAATGAATGAGACTAGTTGTAAAAAGCAGCAGTACCTGAGATTTTCATCCAGTTGTTTGTCTCTTAGAAGGTCAGCAACTTCCATGATACCACTACATTTCTCGAAATCCTGATAAATAATTATCAAGAGAGAGAAATTTGAAGAAAAAAATGAACTGACAAAGAAAATGTTCTTTAGCAGCAAAACCTTAGACAAACTATCTGATAAGCATCAAGAGGAACATCAATCAGTACATCCTATCAGCTAAGCCAAGACCCTCGGATATTTAAAGTTTTTTAAAACAGAAAAGAATGGAAGGAGGACAAAAGAAACATATTTGCAAATGATGTAAAGTCAAGAAAGAGTCAGGGTACCATTTGATTGGATGATGAATCCACCATCAATGAGATTAGAGCATCTAAGCATGCACCTTGCTCAAGCACTCCACGAGTGGATAATATATTCATTAAAACCTGCAAAGGTGGCAGCAATTTTTACATAAACAACTTAGTAGCTAACAGTTTGTTTTTACAGAAATGGAAAACACGAAAAGATGTAAACAAAAAAATGATGGACACCTGACCTGAATAGCGTTGTGTTGATGGGCGAGAGCCGTACTCTGAGGGTGAAGCAAACAACACCCTTCCAAGACTCTAAGAGCGAGCGCAACTTCAGCATCAGTGGATGGACTCGTCAACTTCATCGGTTCAACACCAAATAATATATGACTCAAATCCCCTACCTTGATCTTCTTCTCATTGTAATCATCATCCCCACTTTCTTTGAGCGAGTGATGAAACAAGACCGGAACCACTGCAAATAGCAATGAACAATGAACAAACACATATTTAACAGAATGCAAAAGAGAACAGAAGAGACCTTGGAGTTGGGGAATGGATTGGGTTTGGTTAAAGAGGTCGATGGTTGAACCGGACTCCGCAACGGAACGCAGGAACTTGAGAATGGAACGGAGAGCGCGAACACGGAGAAAGGAGAACTCGGCACGCGCGTCTCTGAGGCCAGTTCTGAGTGCAAGAGTGACTTCTCTATACACTCTCTGTTGCTGCAGTGACTTCACGACCTCACTCACTGCACCATCACCATGATCCTCTTCTTCTGTCTTTGCACTTCCACCATCGTCTTTCCCTGTTTCACTCCATAGCGGTTTCTTCAGGTACATCTCCCCCTTTCCTTTCCTTTTCGTCAATTCCTCAATCTCAGTAACCACTCATACTCCTCAGGGTTAGGGTTTGTCAACACAGATCCGAAACAAATTGGGAACAAAATTTCCATGGCTCATTGCTTACCCCCTTTTTTACCATCTCTATAATAATCATCTATAAAATTAAAGTGCATTTTCTAGTTGTAGTTAAAGGATAACTAGTTTTTATATTACATAAACCTTCTGTAATATAATTTATTCTTTTAGACAATTTAAATTTAGTTTTTTTTAAACAACCAACACCTAAATAGTATAATTTATTCTTCAAAAATTAAAGTCTAGAATCAAAATCATTTTTAAGACACATTATAACCTTTTCAAATGTATGTCGTGATTTTAAAAATGCCTAGAATTATGAAAAATAATGGCCAAAACACTTTGCATAAATAAAATATAGAAATAAAATATTTTTAACAAATAAAGAAAAAATAAATAGGAGAACTTAATAGAACAATGAAATAACTCAACTAGAACATTATGTGTGTATAAAGATCAAATCAAATTATAAAAACTAAAGAAAAAAAAACTCAAACAAAGAGAAAGAAAAATCAAAGGAATTAAGCAAAAATATTTAAACTAAAAAGGAATAAGAGATATGAATTATTCTTAATCTTAATCTTTTGTCGTCACTTTTCACTAAGTTTTTTTCTTGATGAAAAATGTGAAAACAAACTCCAAAAGATATACTAAATCTGATAACCTAAAACATAAAATAGAGTGTTGCAATATACGTGACCAAAATCATCAGTACAATGTGATATTGTCAACATTGGGTCTTCATGAAAGTTGCATAACTTTTTATCCTTGAAATTCAAGCATTGCTCTCATGTCGTTTTGATTCATACAACTCAAAATATACTAAAAAACACTAAACCTAGAATACTAAAATGATAATCAATTTTGTTTCATTTTCAGATAAATATGCTAAGCATGAGGAATTACAATCAGTGGCCCGCAAGCTAGTCCTCAAATAGGAGAGCATGAGGAATATGAACATTAATCATGTGAACTGTTGCATTGGAATCCATTTCAAAAGTGACATTGGTCAGGAAGGCATTACACGTACCCAACTTAACATAGAAACATTTGATGGTTCTATCAAAATAATCTATAATTATTCCACCACAAGCAGTTGTAGCATTTGTTACATCATAAGGACCATCGATCAATGTTTATCTTGAAGAAAGCTTCGAGCGGGGGAGACCATGCAATATGAACTTCCCTATGGATGACAAACTTTCTATTAAGAGGAGGAGTTCGTTGATCATCAAGGTGGATTAGACGAGCCTGACTTAAAATCAAGTGAATGAAGAATGATTGGATATTAGATCTACTATTGAAGACTGTATCTTTACCATATGTCCAAAGCCCAAAGAAAGTCAATCATGGAGCCCAACACTGAAAGTTTATTTGATTTAATATCTTTACAAAATTAATTTTAACAATTTAATTAAAATTGAACAAACTAATTTTTTAAATTTAATTCCATTTATAATATTTTTTAAAATGTCAGTAAACTTATTTAAAATTTAATATTTATGATTATTTACATAATATTAGTGACTAAATTATTAGAATTGAATATAATAATTCATTGAACAGAATTTATATTTGAAATAAATAAATTTTAAATTTTTCATGATTATTTTTTAACAAAATTATATCAATAATTTCATGTTATTTTGTTGGTGTTAACCTTGATTGAATATTGAGCATAAGGGTGAAGAGGATGTTATTGTCTAGAGTGGAATTTCTAGAATCTGTGAGAGGTGAGGGTGATTCCGTAATTTGAGTTATCCCCTCCCACTTTCATTTCCTTATCTTTGTGTCGTGTCTCTCTTCACTTACGTTACCACTGCACCGCATCGCTCGTTCCTCGTGGTTCCTTCCTTTGTGTCTCTCTCTCTTCGGACACAAAGCAACACTTTCCATTTCCATGTCTCTGTCTCTTCTTCGTATCTACTCTTCCCCCCACCTTCTTTCCTCCTCTCTCTTCTTTCCAACCCCACCTCTCTCTTCTTTCCTTCCCAAATTACCAAATGCCCCCCGCACTCCCCACATTGTTTTATGCCACCGTAGGGACGCCTCCTCAGCTTCGAAGCAGCGAGTCCCAGAAGATACAGAATACGAACAACCCATGAGGACCAGTTACGACGACGACGAAGAAGAAGAAGAGGAATTTCTTGGCTCCTTAGTTTTGCCTGAAAGATGGGATGTACTGGGTCTCGGTCAAGCCATGGTAATTCTAATTCTTCATCATGTTTGCTTTCTTTTTGTTTTGCTTTTATGAATCTTATTATTTTGGAAAATTCGTCTTAGGTAGATTTCTCTGGCATGGTTGATGATAATTTCCTCAAGAATTTGGGATTAGAGAAGGGAACACGGAAAGTAGTAAATCATGAGGAAAGAGGTAGAGTTTTGCAGGCTATGGATGGGTGCAGCTATAAAGCTGCAGCTGGAGGATCTCTTTCTAATACCTTAGTGGCCCTCGCAAGGCTTGCTAGTCGCTCCCAAAAAGTTCCCGCTATAAATGTCGCAATGACCGGTAGTGTAGGGAGTGATCTATTGGGGGGCTTCTACAGGTTCCTTGCCTTCTCTCTAATCTTTATTATTAGTCTTCAAGTTGAGATGAAGGGCTTGCAGCTGATTTTGTTTCATAAAATTTTTAAACTTCTTTCTCTCATCAAATCATATAAGATAGAATAATATACATAATACATTTTCAATGTGAATTCCAATAAATAAAAAATGCTTAGGACACTCATTAGTTAGCAAGACCCTTACTACTTTTGGTTGCTATAGTGCATGAAAATGTATAGATCTGTTGTGTTAATATCTATGAAATTTTTAGGTTAAATTACTTTTTTCGTTTCTAATTTATTTTTTAAATTTAATTTGTTCCTCTAGTTTTTTCTTTCAATTTGATCCTCTATTTTTTCAAATCGATTCAATTTGGTCAACACCATTAAGAAATCATACTTTATGACTGTTTAAAATCTTCACTAAGTGATTTTAAACTGCCACAAAATATACATTTTCTAACGCCATCAATTTAATTTAGGCGACATGACCAAATTGAACAGATTTTAAAAATTAGAGGACCAAATTGAACTTAAATAATAAAATAGAAGACAAAAAAACTAATTTAACCAAGTTTTTACTTAAATATTTATCAAAGCCAGTTAGCTGGTCTCACTTATAACACCACTGTACTGTGTACTCATCTTCTGGACACAGGTTTCTATGTTATTTAATGATTCCATCAGTTTTGTTTTGGGCAAGTGAGATTTGATCAGGTTTGTTTACATTTGATTTTTACTTTTTTTAGGGAGAAATTACGCCGAGCAAATGTGCAATTTCTTTCTGCACCAATGAAGGATGGGACAACTGGAACAGTTATAGTCCTCACAACTCCAGATGCCCAGCGCACAATGCTTGCATATCAGGTTCAGTACACTACAAATGTCATCTTTCAGCAGGATATTTTAGGCATTTTGAAGTTTCTTTTACCTTTATTGGCTAATTCTATGAGCTCTATAAATAGTGTAGATGCTAACATTTCTGTACTCCGGTTTCAGGGCACATCTTCAACTGTTAACTATGATGCATCCTTGGCTAGTGCAGTTTCCAAGACCAACATACTTGTTGTCGAAGGATATCTATTTGAACTTCCTGATACGATTAAAGCAATAACCAAAGCATGTGAGAAAGCACGGACAAATGGTGCCTTGGTTGCAATAACAGCTTCAGATGTCTCCTGCATTGAGAGACACTTTGATGATTTCTGGTAAGATTATTGCCTGACTTTGTTTTTTATATAGTAGTTTATTCATTTCCACTGGATATCAAAATCCATTACATTCTCACATGCCGTGTTATTTTCATCCCAGTAACATGAACATATTGACATATTTTGTAATAAAATTTTGTTGCGCTGAAGGGTAGCAAAGTTTAATAAGGTAGGCGTGATTAATTTCATTTTTCCTGAATTTTTCATGTGTTTGTTCTGTTTTTAGTTACTTAAGCTGTAAGCAAATAACATCATTTGTTCTGGAACTAACTACTATATCCCCTAATTTTGGCATTTATCTCATTTTTGTAAAATATGGTAAATAGCAATCTAGGAAACCACATAAATCTGATGTGAAGTAATACTGAATACATGCGTGATGATTGGTTGTTAGATCATACTAATTGTTCTTTAATTTTTTCACAATTCTTATTTGCAATTAATTTTATCATGTTAGAACATATCCACTTCCAATTGAGTCCTGGTTGCACAACAGCTAACCAGGCTGTGTGGAGGAGTGAAGGGGAATGAAAGGCAATTTGGCAGATTGCCTCATCAAACCTGTAGGAACAACCACTTAAGTGCTATTAATCAAAGTAAAGATTGTTCCTACAAATGATATTTGCAGGTGTCAGATCACACACATGTATGTTTTTTTATATAACTGCTTTGTATTTTTTTTTTCATTCATCAGGGAAATTATTGGGAATTGTGTGGATTTAGTCTTTGCAAATGGTGATGAGGCCAGAGCTCTTTGTAATTTTGAAGCAAAGGAAAGTGCTGCTTCAGCTGCAAGGTATCTGAGCCACTTTGTTCCTCTAGCATCCGTTACAGATGGTCCTACAGGCTCTTACATAGGTGTAAAAGGAGAAGCTGTATATATCCCTCCTTCTCCATGTGTTCCAGTTGATACTTGTGGTGCTGGGGATGCATATGCATCTGGCATACTCTATGGTCTTTTAAGAGGCATATCAGATTTGAGAAGCATAGGCTCATTAGCCGCTAAGGTTGCTGCCACTGTTGTTGGACAACAGGGAACTCGGCTTAGAATTTCAGATGCAGTCAAATTGGCTGAATCTTTTGAATTTCAACTTGATTCCTCCTCCTCTGTTGGCACTGATCATAATATTTCCAGCGTCTAATCAGAGATTGCACTTTGAATTGAGTTGAATTGAATTACAATTTTTTTCATAAGATCAATGTATTATTTAATAGTATGTTTCAAAAGAATAGCCTTGTAAATACTCTCATTGTAAAAAGAATAGCTTTGCTAGCAATTCAATTGCTTAGGCCTACGTCCTGTTTTCATCATGGTTACTATTATGCGAGCTACATTGGTATATTGTATCATCATCGTCATAATTATTGTGAGAAGTACATACATATCTTGTATCATCATGAGACGAACATTGATATTGACAGATGGATACTAACCTAAAGTTGGTTACGGAAGGTATCATCATTCTTAATGAATGATTAATTTTCTTTAATTGGAGATGACAAATTTTGGTTAACTTTTTGTCTCTGGTTATAAAAGTTTGCCATGATAAAATATCACTGCAGACAAAACGTTGAATTTGATATTTTTTTTTTCTTTACTATTTTGTTTTTTATTGTAATTTTTTTTTATATAAACCCATTTAACTCATTTCATTCATCACCAAAACGTCAATACAAGAAATTACATGGCAGCGAGTATAGAGACTAGGTAAAAATAATGCTTTCCTAACAAGCTCATTGGCTACACTACATTGTTGATTTGTCTCTTTACAAAAACAACTGAAAAGGTTGTATTAATTGCCATTAAACTCCTACAATTTTGGACCAAATTTTCCAACTATGAAACTTCTTTGGTTGAGCCACTTATTCTGTCAACAACTCCTTTGCAATCTATCTCAAAAGTAACATCATTTAATCCCAATGTCTGGACAAATTTGATAGCTCCTGCAAGGGCCCAAGCTTCACCTTCTGCAACCTTCAAGCATGGCTTCATAACATCTGTTCTCACAGTAGCATTAACGTTACATTTCCAAATGCCCTACTGAGGTGGTTTCCATCTGTTGTTTTCGCTTTCATCCCCTCGCCAAGTTACACCATGGTGCACTGCCTTCACTCTAGCCCAGTCCTTGTAGAAACTGTCCCCTCTGCGCACAACTTCAAAGTCTGAAACTACTGTATTGTTCCATATAACATCATGTTCTTATTCTCTGTTATTTAATTTTAATTTTGTAATTTCATTTTTAGGGTACCAAAGTAGAAGTATGATCAATATTAAATCTTGTAACAAACATAATAACAAAACCAAAAAAGTAATAACGACGGAAGATAAAAGAAAATAAAAACTGATCTTTTAAGGATTTTGCATGAAAAAAGTTTCAATGCATAGCAATTAGCAGGTGCTACTGGCATAGTAATGATATGCAAATATTTTTATATATTATTTTTTTTATAAATATTTTATTATTATATTATATTGTATGACTTTATTATGTTTATTTTTTTCCTTTTCGTTTTTATTTTAAATATCAATTAATTAATAGTTTGATACTTAAGTATTTATGAATTATTTTCCAATGCGGAAAGTGCAAGTGCAGACATAAGAATGATTGTTAAAATAGTACAGTAATTATAAATTATTAAAATAGTGTTATGATAGATTAGAAATTTTTTAAGTAAATTAAATAGCATGAGTCGGTAATAGTATGTAATTTGAAATAATTAAAATAAAACTTAATGATTAATAAATAGATGTCGCGGTGATTTTTGGATATCAAGCTATTGATTAGCATTGACTCGCAATTTTAAGATCACCACCGATCTTTTATTTTTCCGAAGAAAAGGGAGAAAGCTCGAAAAAACCTATTTTTTAAGAGATCAAAAAGGTCCGGGGTTGGTTACGCAAAGGGAAGGTACTAGCACCCTAAACGTCTATAGTACTCTATAGGAACCTCTTGCTTATTTTATCTTTATGCTAAATTGATTATTTGTTTGGAAATAAATGCTTAAGTGTGAAAAGATTAAAGAGATAGGTTTAAAAGAAAGGAGAAAAAAGTTTTTTTTTATTATTATTATTTTTTTTTTTTTTTTTTTATTGATTTGGAAAGACAAAGTCTTTTGCCTACATACCCGAATGGGATCAAAATCATGTAGTTCGGGGTAGAAAGTCGAGTGGTTGGTTTTGATTGATTTTAAAGTTCGAAAAAGAAGAGTTTAGGCAAGGTAAGAGGCCGAAAAGGCATAGAAGAAATAAAAGAAGTGAGTTCGATTGATTTTAAATTGAAAAAAAAGTTTTGATTGATTAAAGATTGATTAAAGATTTGATTAAGAAAGAAAGAATAAAGATTGACCCCTTTTTTGAAATTTTGATTATGGAAAGTTTTTGGGTTTTGACTTTTTTCTTTTTTGTTCTTTTTTTTTTTTTTTTGATCTTTAGTTATGCAAAGATAAGTCTAAACGCGCCGGATCCCTTAAAATGACGTTGGATCAAGTGAGGATCCTTTTCCTCGGATACGGTTCAAATCACATGATCGTCCTTGGCGGAAGACATAAAAATAAATGTGAGTGTCGGTGCAGATTCTCATTTTTTATTTTTATTTACATTGGACCTAGATACATTCTAATTGGCAATAATAAATAAAAATTGCAAATGCATTAAAATAAATATGCTAGAAGAAATAATAAAATGCATGAAATACAAAACAATAAATACATATGGTGCATAAAATAAATAAAGAAAATAAAATGCAAGACATAAAAATAAATATAATGCTGGAAATAAATAAAAAATGAAAATAAAAATGCAAGACATAAAATAAACATGATACTTAAAAATAAATAAAAAAATGCAAGACATAAAGTAAATATGATGCATAAAATAAAAATAAACAAAATAAAATAAAAAAATGCAAGACATAAAATAAGTATGATGCTGAAAATAAAATAAAACGAAAATAAAAATGCAATACAGAAAATAAATATGATGCTAAAAAGAATGCGAGACATAAAAATAAAAATGCAAGGCAAAAATAAATAGGGTACATAAAATAAAGAAAATAAAAGTGCAAGACAAAAATAAATATGTAGCTGGAAAATAAAATGCAAGACAAACAATTAAACATGATGCTGGAAAATAAATAAAGAAAATAAAAATGCAAGGCATAAAATTAAATATGATGCGTAAAAATAAAAATGCAAGACATAAAATAAATATGGTGCGTAAAAAAAAGAAAAAAAAGGGGGTGCAGTAAGGAAAAGGGGGGTGAGAGTAGGAATCGGAAAAGAAGAAAAAGAGAAAAAGAAACTGGGCCAGAGAGGAGTCCAACGGGCCAGAGGGGAGAACCGGACCGGTTTGGTTCAAGGGAAAAAAAACCAAACCGGTCCAGCCTCTATATAAGGGCTAGGGGCCGGTTTTTTTTCATTTTTCAAAAGCTTTTTCTCTCTCTTCTCTTTTTCTCTCTTCTCTTTTCCTCTCTTCTCTCTCCTCCTTTCCGAAGTTCCCTGCGGCCATGAACATTCCCCGGCGCGGCGGCCGCTGGCGGCGCCACCGTGCCGGAGTAGCTCAAGCCCCCCCCTCTTTTTTTTTTTAACCTCTCGAACCCTCTTCACTCACTCGTTATGAATCTGAGGTTCGTTTTCAAAAAATGCGACACGGCAAGCCTAGATCTAAACTTAAAGCGGGTAGAATCCTACCCTTTTCTTTCGTGTTTGGTTGGGTTGAAACGGCTTTGGGCTGGTGACTGGTGAGTTAGGGCCGTGTAGCGTATGGTTCTGGATTCGTATTATTTTGGTTTATGCCGGTTCGGTTTTTGTGGTCTGTGTGATGATAGGGGTACGAATCGTGTGATTTGTGGTTTGAATACGAATCTGTGGTGTTGAATGTGTTTCGGATTTTGATTCTGTTGGTTTTTTTGGTGGTTGATTTGTACGGTGGTGGGTGGTGGCCTGAGGGAGGCTGCGTTGGTGGTTTGTGGTGGCTTGGTGGTGTTGGGTGTTTGACGCAGGGCTTGTGGTTGGTGGTGTTGGGTGGCGGGTCTGATGTAGGCTTGGCCGATGGTGGTGGTTCACGGAGGAGGAGGGTGTTGCTGAGTGGTGGCTAGTGGTGGCTTGGCTGTTCCGGCATTCTGACTGTTCGTATTCACCTCTCTGACATGCACAGTAATTAATGCCGCATTTAAAGGACAGGATTAGGGTGAAAAAACGAGGCGCCCCTCTGGGCCTGGACAAAAAAAAAAACCGAAAAGAAAAAAGAAAAAAAAAGGAAAAAAAGGAAAGGAAAAAAAACAAAATATAAAACAGCAAAATAAAATAAAATAAAGTAAAATAAAAAATAAAAAAAATAGAAAACGAAAAGAAGATACTAATAAAAATATTAATAAAAAACGGAAATAATAAAAACACTTAATAAAAGGAAAAAAAAGAAGAAAATAATAACTAAGAATAATAATAATAATAATAAAAAAGATAAATAAATAAATAAAAGAGGGGTCGTCTTCAAAACAAAAATGAGGTATTTTAAAATACCTCCCTGCCGAAATTTCATCTGAAATGATGGAAATTTCCGGCTTAAAAGACGAGAAAAAAGAAATAAAAACGGGTCAAAAATGGGGTATGACAATAGACTAAAATGTAATTTTTGTCTCTTTATTTTTTTAAATTTGTGCTTTTAATCCCTTCATTTTTTAATTGAAATATTTTATCCTTCACTTTAAAAAAATCATGATTTTAGTCTCTCATTTTTTAATTAAGACATTTTATTTTCCACTTTTAAAAAATTAACAATTTCAGTCTTATGACCAATTTTAAATGTTGATTCATGTACTTTGTAAATATTAATGGAAAATTATT
Organism: Glycine max; assembly: GCF_000004515.6. Lineage (NCBI taxonomy): Eukaryota > Viridiplantae > Streptophyta > Magnoliopsida > Fabales > Fabaceae > Glycine > Glycine max. The sequence continues at coordinate 8,300,067 of NC_038247.2, forward strand.
TATTTATTATGCACATGATAAATATTTTTTTAAAATTATTTTATTGCTAACAAGTTTAATTTAATAAAAAATAATAAAATACACAATTAACAAATCTGAAATTGATCAAGCGAATTAAAATCACAGGTTTTTTAAAAGTGAAACACAAAATATTTTAATTAAAAAATAAGAAATTAAAATTACAGATTTTTTAAAAATAAGAATCAAAATGTCTCAATTAAAGAATAGACAAGACTAAAATCACATATTTTAAAAAATAGGGTAGCGAAAATTGCATCTTAACCAAGTAAATAGTAGGCTGGCATTAGAAAAACTTAATGATTGATAATGAAAATTGAATTAACATGTATCCTAATATTAACGTTGAGAAAACGAGGAGTCATTTGGTTTGAAGGAGAACATGTATCCTAATACTTTGGCATGAGGAAAGTGTGAGCCGTGAGCTTGCTCCCCAATTCAATCCCGGAGCTGTTCGTCGTCGGCTATGGGAGTGGGGAGAGACAGAGGATGCTCTGTTAATTAGTGGTATCGTATCGTCATATTAATTACCTGTTTAGTTTTGAATCTCATCTAACAAACCATTTCATTTCATTTCTGACTGTGTTTGTGTTTGGTTTTCATGCTTCAATTTTTCTCAACGACGAGCTTCTTTTTTAATTTGTTAATTCGTTTTCCTAATGCTTATAATGTATTTGGTCACTGTCTGTCTCGTTCATGCTGCTTTATAACTAACTTCATAGATGAAAAAACACTTGAATGAATAATACTAGTGTGGAGGTCTAAGATATACTAATAGTTAATTAACCGTGTGACATAATTAATTTATTGTTGGTTAATGCTTTGTTAATGTTTCATGATTTATTCTCATACTTTCTTAGTTACTGTAATTAAAATAATAACTTAGACCTATTTGTCATGATTAAAACAACGGTTTAAACTTTTCTATTTTACTCGGACATATGAAGTATAAACAATATACATAGACATAAGACATGTAAATGTAAATATAAAAATAGTAATTTCTTCCATCTCAACATAAAAAGAAGAAAAAAAGTCACCAATATTTCAAAACTTGTATCACGTGGATTTGAATGTCAAAAAAATAACAAAGGCATTTGGATTTTTTTTCCCTTTCGAGAAGCACATGATTACTGCCATATTACAAGAAAGAAAAAAAGGTGGTTACATAACGAGTGAAATCCGTATCAATCAAATGAATTCCTGATAGTGCAGCGAGCAGTCAAATAATTTTGGAAATCAAAATAGCTCCAAGAAGGCATTACAATATTTCGTCCAAATGAAAGAACTACAATATGGAATTACTTTTGCCTCCTTAGCTCATGCGTTTCATTAATTGATATAAAACTATCCAGATAACTACTGAAGTGATCTAAAATATGCTATTGATCTTTATAATTCAACCACGAAAGGCCCAAAATCTTGCTAGTATTTAGTGCTTTGTCAGATGCCAACACAAATGCCTACCGTACAAATGTATCAGGAGGAGCTTCTTCTGGAATCTGCCAAACAGACAGCACAGAAATAAAATGAAAACAAACAAATGTTAGCTTATATCACGTAAAGCACACTTGCCAACATGTCCCCAAACCTCGCATTGTTAAATATAGTCAGCAAAAAGTAAATCTAAATCTGTCAAATTATAGTGCTCCAAGACAAAGATATTTGTGTAATTTTAACACAAGCAAGAGCCAAGGGATCCTAATTGCAGATTTTATCCAATATATGGTTGATTGCATATCTGTCCTAGGGAGGATTTTGTTCTGGTATTGGAAATTATTAAAACAAATGTTTTTGAGAAAAGCCTGAATAGACGATTTTTAACAGATAGAGCATTGCAGAAGGCTATTACCTCTCCCGGATTCCATTTCTCTTTTAACCAAATACTTGGATCTACTGACACTTTCTCCACTTGGGACATATTTCTGCAGGAATAGACGACCATAAAATTCAAACAAAAGTATTTGTAACTCATGCAAAGCTGAATCGAAATTTCTTCAAATCCTATATAAAGATAACATCAGAAAATTGCATTAACAAAGGTTAAGTTTCGAAGCGGGTTCAATTACCAGTATAAACTGGGGCATTGTTAAATAAAACTAAAGTAAACAGAAGATCAAACTGCTACAAGCACCACTACTGACATTGAAATCTTTCTAATCTATGAACTGAAACATATGACTTAACAAAATAGATTTTATCAATGAATTATGCAACCAACTTCATCCAAATTAAAACAATTACAAAGAGGCAAGTTAGTCCATTACTTTCGAGAAAAATTAGAATGATTCTTGAGCTCTAATTAATTGCCCAGTGAGTTGGAAGTGACCTCCTGAGCCAATTGAGTGCTTGCTGCATTCATCATTTCTTCCCTTTTGTTTCTTACTCCTTCGTGAACCCAAAAACTTATTTTGAGAATTATCAAGTGTAAAGGTATAAAACCCAAAATACTTTAAAGACTTCTGGTCCATCTCTTCATAAAAATTGTTATAAAAGTAGAACGATACTGCCAGATGAAATCTTGAATATTTTTACTTAATTCACAAAAATTTATCATAATCATTTCAAAATTTACAATTAGGTTACATTGTGGGACTCTTGTCTCAAAAATTTACTGTTCTGCCACTTTATTAAATCAAATGGAATAAGAACAGTTAAATGGACATGAATAAAATTGAAATTTTCAAGCTCGGGATTTTCTTTAAACTGAAGATGCAACAAGCTGAAAAGTTTTCAGTGAAAACATTAATGATTGACTGGCTAGGTTATAATCAATCTATGTCATACTTATATAATTCATATGGTCTGAAACATTGTACCTTGCAATGATAGAAAGCTTAACTATTTTTCAATGAGTGACATGAGAAATTGATTAAATTGTGACAACTGCCTTTTTGAAATTTAAACTAATGTGACAATGAACTTACGACAACTGGACATCTGGTGTTGTTTGAAACATTGTAGTGGGATCAGAGTTATTGAAGGCAGTCAATGTTTGCTGAGTTGAACCTGGAAACATGTTCAAATCCACTGGTGTAGAATATGGGCCGCTTTGAACACCAAAGACAGCACTGCTGTTTAGATTTGCTGCGTTGTTGGATGCCAAAGAGTTTCCTAGTATTTATTACAACATTGACAGTCAGGCATATGAGCAGGAAAAACAGAAGATATATGTAGTCATAATGCTATCCAAATTACACCGACTATATACCTCCACTTCCAAAGAAACCAGGCTTCGTCAGAGTGTTTGTTAGTGGTGCAGATGGCCTAACAAGAGAGTTCCAAACAGATTAGACCAAAAGCAGGCATAAAAAATAAATTATTAGCAGAGTATAGACAAGGAAAGTACAAGGTGAAGGACAATCATTGCATGGGAAGCAATGATTGCAGACCTACATCTTATCCATTCTAGAACACACCATACTTTGAATCACCCAATTCCAAAAGAAACAAGGCTCCAAGGCACCACCAATGTAACCACTGAGCCACTATAGGAATGTTTTCAGACACCAAATTCTCAAGACCCAGTTCATTCTACAGCACTTAAACTGATATCCAACTAGTCTGTATTATAGCATCTACAAAACTGTAATCTTAAATGGCAATAATAAAAGCTTTTGTGCATTTCTCCATTCTCTTGACAGTTACACCATAATCCTAAACAAAAAACAAACAGTGGATAGGAATTCTAGAAAAAGGGGTGTTAGTAGAGGTCTAATGCAATGCACAAACCATCAGGCATTCAGGCCTCGTCAATACCTTAAAGGGTACAAACCATACTCCACTGCAGCTCACAGAACTCTGTTGGTTAAATTTTTTGGATTTTCCTTGAGTCATTTTCCAACCCCAAGCAACTGAAAATGGAGAAAATGTTTTCAAGCAGAGCAGGTCATTATTTACCTTTCAAAACCCATGTTCAATGGAGTACTCAGTTGGCTAAAGCTTGAGACTGACAAAGGACCATTACTTTGAGATGTTGAAAACGGATTTGCATTGGCATTGGCTACAATAGATTGGGGTGTTGGACTGCCAAGAGAAGAACTTATTGGTATTTGGTAAGGTTCAGAAAGTAGTTTCTGAAACTCAACCAACTTGGAATTTAGTATATTTCTCTCTTTCTCAACCTGCACCATCATATTTTATGGTTAAACACATAATACATGGTTGAGCACAACTGTAACCTAGAAGTTGCAAATGTAAATACAAAGACATAGTAAAGGAGGCTCTTCTTTAATAGAAAATATCAAAATGAAATTTCATTAAGAAAAATGAAGTAATTACAATTAGGTAGAGAACAGGGTCACTTCCAAAAAGGGGAAGGGGGGGAATCGAAGAAACAAAGGGGCTAAAAAAAATGTAGGCATGTTAAATCAGGTTTCTTACTATTGATTGCAAGTTCATCCCACGCTTAGCATCCTCATAAGCTGATGCCCGCAATTCTTCATAGCTAATATCACCAACAATGTCACAAGGAGCACTGCATAAAAGAAAGTCAAAATAGGTGTGAAAGGAAAAATAGTCAACAATTTTTTGCAACAGTCCAATTGTATGGGTTTTGAGGAAAATGGACTTGTTTTATATGATCTATTATCTGCATGATGTGCTAAAGTAGTACCTTCCTTATGATTAAACAATATATTATTTACAATAACAAGTTTGATTAATGTTTTCAAAGCATCATATCTAAAGAGAAATATACCCTTTGCAATGACTGTAGCATGTAAGTATCCAAAGAGGTTTCTCTTGCTCAAAATCTACTGCAATCTGGCGCTTACAGTTCTCAGGATCTGTGCATCTTTAATTACATCAACCAAGTTAAATATAGAATATTAATTAAACTTACACAAAACACAATAGTTAAATAAGGCACAATCCACAAACATTTATAGGAAACATGGATGCAAAATCACCATCATTAGACCCTTTTTTTATAGAAAAAGGGTCTATAGAAAGGAAAAATACAAGAGATGATAAGGTATTCTCCAAAAGAAACCACAAAGCCAAACGAAAAGTCGAAAACAAAATAATGACACTAAAATTTTCTTTTGCTAGTTTATTTAATTGAAAGGCAGTGTAACACATGACAGATATTCATTTAACAAGTTCTATAAAGACAAATATGTAGAGGAGCATACACTTCAGATAAAAAGGAAAGCCAGTACATATGCAACAAAACTGAAAGATATCAAATTTCGTATCTTCAAAATTGATCAAAGGCAAAGCCCTCCAGCTATCCAATTTGTTTGGGCCTTTCTTGGCACCATTAGTCAGTGTTTATGCACTTTGTAGAAATTTAGACCTGTGTTTTTTATGTTTCTTGTTCTGAAGTACAAGGGTGTATGTCAAACATGTGGAAATCATGATATATTGACATCTCTGTTCTACATGTTGACTTGATATACTTCCTCTAATCTCAAATATAAGAGAGAAAAACTAACTTACACTTATTAAGAAAGTTTGCTCAAATCATTTAATAGTACCAATTTTCATTTAAAACATAGACCATTTTCCTAAACTACCCTTCATTGGAACTTGATATCAAGAATATAAAAGAGACATTGAAAACAAAAACTCAATTAAATGAAGTGTATTTTAGGAACAGTCTCCTTAAATAAGGTAAAGTTAGTTGAGTTTTGCTTATATTTGAGACTGGAGGGAATAACATTAAGAAGAATGTCCATGATTCATGTCAGATGGAGAACAGATTGATAAATACTTACATATGATCTGTTTGTTTGGAGTTGTTTTCAGATTTCACACCGTTCTGCTGGGGTTTGGATGACTGTCGATTCCATTTGTTTTCAAAAGGCTGATTCAAAAGCAAATCATCAATACTAAGAGTCGATAATCAGATTATTTTTCGAAAAGTGAATATGAAGCAGATATAGCAATGAAACCACCCCAAAAAATAGACCATAACTAATGGCATACTCCCTCCATTCCTAATTATAAGACCCTTTCAACTAATTCATGTCTTTTAAGAAAAATAGTTAATTTAGTTAATCACATTAAATATGTCAATTATTTGTACTATCATTCCAAAATTATCCTTTTCTTATCTTAAAATCAACATAATTGTTTATCATTAATGTTTGGAGTGAGAATAATTAAGTAAAGTTATGTAGGGGAAAAAAATAATTAATACATCTACAAATTAAAAAAGAATCTTATAAGAAACGACAAACAAATTTCTGAAAAAGGTCTTAAGGGAGGGAGTATTCATTTATTATAATGCCTAACAATTAAAACGATATAATAAAAATAAATCACCTTCACATCATGCATACGCATAGGAAAAGAGTGAGAACGAACCTTGTATTGGTTGGGTTTATGCTCAGAATGAGGCCCACCATTTAACTGGGAGCTGTTCTGCTTGCCAAAACCAAAAGGATTACCCTTCTGCTGCTGCTGTTGTTGTGAGCCAGAGCCAAATCCAAAGGGATTTGTATTTTGCTGTTGATAAGAACTGCTCTGACCTCCAAACCCATTAACATTAGGTTTTCGCTGTTGCTGAACATGTAAATATCTACACCTTTCTCCATATTGACAGCTAAAAAGGTGAACCACGGACACATTTTCAAAACTTGTGATTAATAATTCAATTCAAGATTAAAGATCAAATAGATTATAATTTACTATATGATAGCACGACCTGCAAGGCCGAACCACAACATATATAATAATATGTAAATGCAAAGATTTCTATAGTTGAGAAAACCCAACGTCCTAGATTTGGCACAGAAACAGTGAGGAATCAAAAGAAAATAGTTGCGCATGGGAACAACGAAACAATTGTTAATCAATCATTTGAAATTGAAACGAAGAAGAAGAGAATAACCTGCCTCGCTGGAAGTTCCTACAAATATCTCTCATTGTGTTATGTTATGATCATCAAATCAAAAGCTTTGAATTGAATTCTCAACAAAACAATAGAAACCCTCGCTTTGTCTTTGCAAAAAATCACTTCTCTAGTTCTCTTCTCTTCTAAGTTCTAACCACCCCACTGATCATGGAAATTCAATTTTCCATTCACTTCTCATTCCACTCACTCTATCGTTGAATAAATAAAAATTCTTGGTTTTTCTTTGGTCCATGATAACAATCTTTTTTCTACTTTAAAACACCACTTCTTTTGGACTGAAAATGTAGGCTTTTCTTTAGGCCCAAAATTAAAGCTTTAAGGCCTTTCTTTTAACAAAAAAAAACCCCATTTGCATCATCCAATTTTTATTTTTATTTTTACTTTCACTTTTTTATTCTAATTTGTTTGGATAGAAAATTTTGAGAGAAAAACACACAATTTTTAAGTGAATTTAAATTTAAAATACTAGAATGTATTTGCTTCACGGAATCTTTTTATATTCTTAAGAATATTTATTCACGTGTTTATTACAAGATTATCAAAAAATATTTTTAACTAAATTTTACTGCATGTTTATACATTTTTTATTCTCACTCTAAGGGGTGAAAAATTTATTTTCTATGAAAATGTGGAAAGTTATTTTCTAACTTTCCTATAACTTTCATTTTATTTTTATTGTTTTAAAATTTAAATTGTATTCTAAAAAAGTTAACCAAACTTATTTATAATATTTTCATAGATGTGATTCTTGACAATACAATCTCATAACTTGAAACAAGGTTAAAATATGTAAAAAAAAAAAATTACTTTCTCTCAATCAAAACTCAAGAATTAGTTTAATGAGAAGGCGAGTTTAACTAAGATGTTCACTCTAACTAGGACATCTAAGTTTTATACTAACAATTATGAATGTCTTTTAAATGTATTCTCAATTACATCTTTGTTCTTATCATGAATAAAATATAATAAATTTATTTCTCTTATAAAAACTTGAAGCAAATGTCCCCTTATAAATCAAAATGGCTTGCATTTATATTAATATTCACTAAATTAGTTAATATGTATCAAATATTTGAAAAAATTAGAAATTATTCTACTTACATTTTTTCTATCCAATTAATAATCTTTATCCTAATCATTAACAATAATAAAGTGATTGAACACAAATAATTAATATGTTAAAATTAATATTAAATTGTTTGAGCATTATTCCAAATTCTTAGAAAAAATAATTTTTTATTAGATATTATTTACCGGTCCATCAAACTCTAAATTAATTAGATTCTCTTTCTCCTAATGAACAGGAGCCAAAAAAACAAAAAAAAAAATCTTAATCATCAAGAATTCTGCAATAAGAAGCACAACCTAATTTATATTGTTTAAATTTGAATTCTGGTATGATTGAAAAACTAAAAGCTATAAAACAAATATCAAATTATTATAAAACTGAAAATTATTTGTAGTTCTTAAAAATTAAAAACTTAAAATTGACAATTCAATCAAACAGCGCCTAACCCCTTATTTTTTAATTGTTCTTGTCTGTTTCATTGTCCTTTCTCCATCTTAATTGCAATACCAATAGCCTAGTTTAAACGATAAGTTTGTTTTTCCCTTGTACATATCCAGTCGACTACAAAGTTGATAAACAATAATCCAACTTGTATTCCAATATCTCAACTCATATCACATAGGCCTCGGTCGTATTCTTTGTCCCCACCACCACGATCTTCAATAATTTAACATAACGCTATTTTTAAATATATTATAAAGATCACACTTATTTTTAACATATGTCCTAGTCGACCATCAACAAATAATTTCTTTCCAGATAGGAAAATAATCGAAGGGAATGTAATTTCTTTAAAAAAATAATTATACGCATGTACATTAGATAAAAAATAATAATCCTAAGTAACATATTCACGTGACTTAACTACTGTTTGATTATTATGTCAATTTTATTAGTTATTACCGAATTTTTGTTACGTTTACTGAATAGGAAAATAAATTGTAATTTCATCAAAACACGTCAAAAAAATTTAAAGCAATTGTTATTATCTTGTAAAAGAAAGGTTTGTGGCACTTTTATGAAATATTGTTAAGTCTATCGGTTTATTTAAAAGCAACAATTACAGAAAAAAATGTGAAATTTTCTTATAATAAAAGAATTATATATCAGATATCACAGATAACTTGATCAATATACAATTTTAAGAGTTTAAATTTAGTACCTTCTGTTGTCGTATACTCTTGCAATGATACGATAATGCAATAAAGTGCAAGATTTTAAAACAATATAACAGACAAGCAAATGTTTTAATAATTAGTATTGATCAATGATCAATCGAGTGAATTGAATCTTCGAGTAGTTTTAAGTAATTGTTGAGAGGCTTTTAAAGGTCTATCTACCTGTAAATATTTTTAAGATCAAAATAATATAAGAGATAATAGAAAGATGAATGCAAAGGGAACAAAAAAAGTTGTACTTTGATCGTTACACGTTATCGGTCTCAAGTTTATCTCTCATTATACAAACTGATGTCAGAGATTGGCCATTTTTGGCCTCCTATGATCCATGGGAGGTCTCATTTTTGTAGTTTTTACTTGTTACTCCACAGTCGATACATTCTGAGGTTATTTTAGAGCATCCCAACAATTCTTGGAGTTCAGCCCCAGAACGAGTCTTATCTTAATGTATACAGTGGATAATCACCTTTTAATCCCTCAAAATATTAAGTGTAGTCACTAGTCACACAGGTCTTTGAAATTGAAAAATAAAAAAACTAAATAAGCTTTTGAAACTACCAGTAATTTAAACACTTAAATTTAATCACTGATTATCATTTTTAGTCATTGAATTCATTTGAATATATAAATTAGAATAATTATCTTAAAAGAAGGTATTTTTTATCATTTTCTAATAATAACATTTTTAGTTATTTTTCTTTGATCAGTGTGCTTTTAGAAGAAAAAGAATACTCTTTTATTTCTTTAAGTCTAGCATTACTAATAATTAAAAATAATATTATATCATAATATAAATTATTTTTCATAAATTTAAAGAGAAAAAAAGTCATACATTGATAATATAAAAAGTTTTACACAATCATTTAATCATAATTCACTAAATATAATAAATTTATTGATCTTTAAAATAATTTTTTTAAAGTAATTTAAACGATGATTTATGATTGAATAATAATGTAAAATTATTTTACACATGTATAAACATTAAACTCAAATTTAAATAATATAATTGATATGTTAAAAAAACTAATTGTTATAAGTTTTAATTATAACACACTTTATATATTTTAATGTAATTATTTATTATAAATTTTACTTATATAAAACACATTTTTATCTTTTGTAATGCAGATGCTAAAATATTGGTTATCACTTCAATGACGAATCCTATATAACAATTGAACTAATGTAATTGATGTAATATATTTCTAAATAGGAGTGATAAAATGAGTTCAACCCACCAAGTTAACTCGTCTAATTAACTAGAAAATACGAAAAAACTTATTGAATGCATGGTGACCAGTTTATCCGATTGGGTTGGCTCATCTCAACATGTCAGTTGAATCGCCAATCCACCATTTTAAACTTTGCATTTTTAGATTTTTGAAGAACTACTTTGACCACAAAATCATTGTTCCTGATGAAATGACATTAATACTTAATAAATTATATATTATTTTTTGAATGAAATTAAATTAAAGGAGTTGATAATTATCGAGAAGTTTCTTTTTGTGAATTTTGGTAGGTTAACCCACCATTTTACTTCTTGCGAGGCCAACCCACCTACGCACTTTTAAGTGGAGTGGATTATATTTCTTAATTTATTTATTTTAGTGGATCAGCCTGTTTCACACTGTTTGAAGTGAGTTTAAAATGTATTAAAAAATTAGCCTATTTTGGTTACTTCTAGTTCCGATGACTTTTTTTTTTATTTCTTTCTTCAAATACCGTGATTAAGTTAACAATATCTAACACATATTTACTCTAATTTATTCATTAATCAATTAAGCTATTGAACTGAGATAACCTCTTTTTATGAATAGGCTAAAAAGTAAAAACAAATATGTAAACGAATAACTGAATTAAGAACTTCACTTTTACAATATATACAGCCAAATTAAACTTATATTTTAATTTTTTTTACTGATTTAATTTTAAATAATAAAATATATAAAATTAATCCCAATTCATATCACCAACTATTTTGCATCGCATTCTTGTATTCATCCATATTATTATTGATATTCTATTTTGTTAAGAACAAATTACGGCGCAAATAGGGTTTTTATTCATTACGGGGCATTTATTTTACCGGTAGATTCTTTTAGAATATAAGAGAGATAAAAATAATTTCACGCTTATTACGAAGTAATTAATTAGCGTATAAAAAAATAATAAATTTATTATTCTCAAATATATTTCTTATCTGAATCAGCAATAATGTTACTTTCGGTTAATATCTAATCCCAATATAAGAAATAAGAAGTAGAAAATATTTATTTTTATGGGACCAAAATTTCTTTTATGAGTAAAAATACATATATATATATATATATATATTTTCTTCTTATCCAATATCACATTTTTTTTCTTAATGATCCTTCACTTAAGTTTCTTTTTAACTTTTGTTATTTTCAAAATTTTCTTTCACATGTAAATTTTTATTTACCATCAATCTCATAAATATTACCTGAAATAACTTTTTATTCCCCTCCAATTCCAATTATTTCCTGGTTATGTTTGATTTGGTACAAATAGGTATATCTATATTTCAGGTCATATCCTAATGAATAATAAATAAGTAGTGAAGTTTTTTTATAAAAACATGAAATATATAACATTTTAAGTACAATTTATCTATCATTTGTTGGTCTTATAATAAAGTTGTTTGTATTATGAAAAAAATAACATCTTTAATATAATAATGATATTTTAATAATTATAATATATTCTAAGAAAAAAAAATTAACAAACATATATTTTAATTATTTTCGATAATATAAAAAATATTTCTAACTAATTAACCAAACACAATTTTATTAAATACACAAAAATGTCATTCTCATATTTTATTTCAAAAATAATATCTTCAGGACTAAACAAAATCCGTTAAATAAACGTTACCTAAGAAATAAATTTATGGTTGAAAAGACAAAGGAATATCCAATAATTGGAGGCACTTGGCAAAAAACAATTGGAAGTGAGAAGTACCGAAGCACAAATGAAAGTGTTGGGCAATAATGATGTACTTACTTCTCAATAAGATGGCTTGAAAATAAAATCTAACAACACTTTCTTAAGTATTTTAGTGAAATATTATTTTAATTCAAATTAGTTTTATTTTGATAATTAATGCAATCACTTTTGGTATATATTAAATTTTGGTAAATATGTTAAAAAATTACATGATCATGACTATATTATATATATATATATATATATATATATATATATATATATAATCATAATTTTAATTTTATTTTCATCTTATCCTTTAAGTATAAAATTATTTTTAAATATTCACACAAATTTTTAATGCACGATATTTATAAATGTATGTGATTTTTTTTAAAAAAAGTGATGATATTCAAAAATGTTTTCCGAGGCATTATTGAGGAAAAATAAATAAAAAAGCATGGAGTATATATATTTTATCCCAAACACTATTCATATAACAAAATTTCACACAGTTTTAAACAATGTTTGCGATTTCTCAGCAATGATATCTTGTTATCAATTTATAAGAAATATTCAATTCAAATATAATAATAATGATAATTATATTACGTTTTTAGTTTTTATAACAATAATTATGCTATTTATCTAAATTAAATTTTGTTTTCACGTTGATTTAAGCAAAAAAGGATTATACATTGATCAATAGTGTGTAAAATGTTTTACAATATCATTCCATTATAATTTATTATCTATAATATTTTTTTAAAATTTTAAAATAATTATTTTCAAATAATTCAAACAAAGAATATTATAATTAGATGAGATTATAAAATTATTTTTTAAACATAAAACTCAATCTTCCTTTTGAAATGTAGGGGCTTAAGTCTGAAACAACACAGCTAAAAACCACGATTGAAGAAGATACATTCATTAAAACAAAATTTCATAGAAAAAGATGGAACAAAATTAAAAACTGAACAAGGAGCATCTAAAGATAAATCAAAGCTAGCAAGCTTGTCCATGACCTGGTTGTGTGATAAGCATTTTATTGTATTTTATTCATAAATTTCCACATGGGCATTAAATGTAATATTTGTGTTCCATAATTAGTAAGAAGTTTTAACACGGCCCAACATGTACGTGGGGTAACATTCCACGTAGGAGTTAGGACAAGGATGCTATGCTCGATCGTAGATTAGTTTCCTTTACCGGTATTACCGGTAAGATAAGATTTTCAACAAATGTAAAACGACATGTTAGACGTCAACATCTCCATCACATTCAACTTCCACAGTCTAGAGGCCTTCTAATGTAAATGTAAAATAATATAAAATATTTCCACACCAAAACAAATATTAATGTTCTTTCTTTTTAATTTATGATCATTGGTGTATGTTACATGCTTACCCATATCTCTCCCACGTTTATTAAAGTGACTGTATCAAAATATAAATATGTTCAATGTATAAAACGAGATCAATTATATTCAAATAATGAAGATGTAACATACTTATATATATGTGTCTATAGCATTATTGTTCGTAAATATACCTTTTGAAACATTAATAAAAATTCAGGATAATTCGGCATTCATTTTTCTAAAAAATTTGTATGTAAATCTATTTATAACAATCAGATCATATGAACAAACATATATGCCCAATTTTTTATATTCTTAAATAAAAAAAACATTTGTTTAAGAAAAACAACTGGGTGGTGTAACTAATTATAGGAGTATGTTATTAATAAATACTTGTATAAATACCACTATCTGTAAACAAAAACTTTTATGAGTAAAAAAATTATTATAGTTAAATTTAATTTAAAATATATAAATTTATTTATTTACTTCATAGATATATTCTACTTAATTTAAAAGAATCATTTATGGGAAAATAAAATGGATGAATCATCCATACAATCTTTTAAGTGAAAAAAAATTATACATTAATAATGTATAATAATTTTATACGATTATCATAATTATTACGTATGATAAATTTATTAATAATTATATTAATAATAATTTATAATTAAATGATAATATTTTATACCGGTAATATATGATTGTTAAACTCATCTTTTAAATAGCTTCGTATATTTTATATGAAATAAATAAATTAATATTATTTTTTAACTCATTTCACTTTTTCCAAATACATCCTTACTTAGAAAAATCTTTATATTTTTCTTGTATTGTGAATTCATAATAGTGTATTAGTGTTGTACGTATTCCCCACGTGTCACTTTATGGATCATGTGATATTTATTGAAGCAGTTCGACGGGCATCTTGCTATTTCTATGAAAGAATCTCATAAAGTAGTGAATCGATCGAAAGCTAAGAGATTGACAAGAAATTTACACGCATATGTAGTACTTTATTTTTTAAGGAGCTATTTATCACAGGGTCTTATAAAAGGAGGAATTAAAGGAAATGCAGAAAGTATATTACAAGTTGTGCACTTTTTTTTCATATCTTGTAACTTTATTAATTAAATTAGGTTTAATTCCTGACTTCGTCCTATAATTTTATAATTTATATATTTTAATTCTTATAATTTGAAAGCAAATTTTTAGTCCTATAATTTATATTTTAATTTATATAATTTGAAAGTGATCTTTTTAATCTTTATAATTTACATTTTAATTTTTTTTAGTCTTTATAATTTGGAAATGATTTTTTTAATCTTATACTTTATATTTTAATTATGTTTTAGTCTTTATCATCAAAATATGAATAATATTATCAATTACAATTAACTACAAAAATATTAAAAAATAATTTGTAACTAATTTATCACAAGATAATTTGTAATAACAAAATAGTTGATAATTTATAACTAATTTGTAGTTAATTATTTTATTTTTTTTCTAATAAGAACTAAAAAATAATTAAAATACAAATTATAGGAACTAAAAATATTACTTTCAAATTATAAAAATTAAAAAAAAATTAAAATATAAACTATAAGGACTAAAAGAGAATTAAAATATAAATTATAAAGACTAAAAAAACTATTTTTAAACTATAAAAACTAAAAAAATACAAATCATTAAACTATATGGACCCAATCAGTAATTAAACCATTAAATTATTACAATATTTTAACTATAGCTTTACTAGTTACAACTTATCTGTTGTATTGACATTTAACGGTGTGTTTGGCCACGGTAATGTAACGACTATTGTTAGAGAATGTATACAATCTTGAATTGTTCATCTCTTGCATGGACGGCCTTGTCAAACTCTTACAAAGGAAAACACTTACTGTTGCAACATTTGGAGTTCGATTGAGCATCTATATATGAGCGAAAAACGGCAACACACCAAGCATGTACAGTTGATTCTGAGTGTGTGTGTGCTTGTTTTTTCTCTGACAATAAAACATGCTATGTGTATTTTTCAACATTTTAAAAAGAAAATGAAAATATAATAAAAATCTGAATATTAAGAATGAGGAGCCGTGAAGCAATAAACACACCAATACATTTCGCGTGTTTGTTGTTGCTATACAGTTCAGCAGTATACTGTTTTTCATAAGAAGCCAAGCTCTAAAAGCATACTATACTAAAGAGAAGCAAAAACCAATTAACTTTGGCACTTTAAAGTTTAACCACTCGTCCACCAGCCAAACAGGACATACACTTTCAACTTTGAAAGGACAAGGACACGATCATGTACCAAACCAAGAGAATATAATTAATACCCATCATGAGTAGTTCATAATATTTTTTTATTGTCTAATTTGATGCTCTATACAATTCCTTTCTACAAGCCACTATTTACATTTAGCATCACATACCAACATAAAGTACTCCCCACTCTATGTTATATTATTACTTGCTTTTTGACACATTTTTCATCCTATACAAGATAAAGCAGTAGTTCCCAACACCGGCCTCAGTGACAGGGCACAGGTATTGCAACTACATAAAATATGGAGCATATTTTTTTATTTCTGAGGGTGCCACCTAAGGAAGTGGTAACAACAACTGCCGTATCTTTTTGCTATAAATAAATATTGATTGGTAAGTGACAGAAAACCACTATACAACATTAGTATTCTATAATAAGCCCTCCACCCATTGGAGCTCTATGTGGAATTCCTTTTCTTCTCTTGGCAGTTCTGTAATTAACCACTGTTGGTGGTGGTGTTGAGGGTGTAAAGCTGTGGATTTTCTTTCTGGCACTTGCATTATTTCTTATACCGTTAACTGATTCTTCACCATCTGCCTCACCTAACATTTTCTTATTTCGGAACTTTTTGGAGGTTCCAACAATCTGAGAAGAAAATTCAAAAGTTCAAGAGATCATTATTCATTCGTATCCAACTGTTCTCATCATCATTTTTTTCTTACTTTTTCAAAGCAGGCATAAAAAGTACAACTATAATGTTACATACTTTATACAGCAAAAAAGTAGGAGGTAGTTACAATTTACAAAGGACATACAACATTTCTTAAAAAATTAGGAAATCTATTCATCATATTTTGTTACAACTAAGATGTAGTTAAGATTAGGAATTCCATTTAAATATACCTTACAACCAAGAGAGCAGAAGTTGAAGGAATCAAGGAGGCTGCGCTCACAGACTTGGCAGGTATTGGTGACCCCTTTTCCAGGCCTAGGTTGGGGCCTTTCATTTAAGAACACAATCTTGGCACTGTTAATAATGTAAGTTTGGACACCTGTTATGTCCAGAAATTTCTGTATCTCAGACACCCTTATCACATCATGGTACGAAGACCTCCTTATCTTAAAAAATTAATAAAATTTAAAAGAAAATAGAAAAAAAATCGTCATCAGATGATAATAACCACGTTATTTATTCTTGCTGGAAGAAAATACCGAAATTCATAAAATCAACAAAATTATCTATCTAAGCAGAACCAACGGATCATATAATTGAGTGATAAACAATTTTTCAACGAAAAAAAATCACTATTTAACTCTGACTTGGGAAGACTGCAAATTCAGCATTAAATGGCACGTGTTAACCGATAAAACCAATACAAGAGACAGATTCAAAAGGGTTTGGATCCAAAGTACTAAAAATGTGGGAACGAGCTACAAAATCCGATTATAGGCACCCAAATACTTGATTTTTGACCCTACAGAATTGGATCAAATTGAGTGATGGAACCTCAAAACACAATTTTTTTCTGTTAAATATATATGGTACCTGAATTATTCTGTGTTCTTTGTGGGAAGAGAGACATGCAGAGCAAAGGGCTCCATTCACACAGTCCAAGCAATACATATTGCATTCACTCTTGTGGGAATCCGCGTGGACTTTGCATTGAACAAAGAAACGTGTCTTGAGAAGTGGCTGCAGCCATGAAGGCCACTTGTTGTTTTCTTCTTCTTCCTCTTTTTCTCTCACAACACCTTCTCCATTGAAACCTCCCACCTGATCCCATAGACCCAGAAACAAAAAAGCACACAAAATTGTCAATTGGTAAATAAATAAGCATCAAAAGGGGTAGATTGAGGATTTTTTATTTAAAAAAGAAACACATCATGTGTGTTGGATATTTGATTGAGTGGTATTGAATTATTACTAACCATAATTGACGTTGCTATTCCTTTGGGTTTGTCTTATGGTGGGGTATTTTGATCCTCTTCCTGTATCTGTATCATAGCATAGGAAGAGAGTGGTAATTTGGAGGCAGAAAGAACATAAAAAGAGAGAACTTTCTGTAACAAGTTAAGAACTAGTTGAGTTGAGAGAGAGAGAGAGAGAGAGATAAAGTTTGGAACAAGGGAGTGGGGGTATACTTTTGTAGTGGCAGTGAGTGCCAAGTGCTTATTATCTTTCTTGTTCTTCAAAGTCCAAACCAAACCAAACCTCGCTCCGAACCCAAACCTAGAGGATGCGTTTTCTTCAAGGAACTCACCGTGTGTCATATGGTCACCTTCCGTTTTATTCGTTAATTTATTTCTTTCCCTATTTTCTTAATATCCTCTCATGGCTACACCATTTTTTGTGAACTAACTATTTTCTTAATTTGAAGTCAATTATTATGGGACTTTTCTTTTATTTGGAAGCTGAGTTTTATTTTATAACATTTTTTAAATGAATCAATCAATTAGAGTTTATAATAATATTTTAATACTAAAAAAAATAATACTGCCCCTATTCTCAAATATAAGAAAAAAAAAATTTATCTCAAATATAAAAAATTTCAATTAATTTAACCTTATTTAATGTTAAAATATCCTTCATTTATTTAAAATTCTAATTTCAATGATTATTTTTTATTTTTGATATCAAGTTTCGATCAAGATTAAATTTAAAAAAATTATTTTTTAATTAAAATTGATGTAATTAAATATGGTTAATTAACTCTTTTAGTTAATGTACCATATTTTTTTCTTATATTTGAAAACATAGGAGTATAATTTTAGGTTAAAATATATCTTTCATCATTGTAAATGTAAAAATATTGGAAATTTATCATTTTCAAATTTTTAATAAGTTTTTTGTTGTCATAAAATTAAAATGTATTATTTTTGTCCGAAACAAAATTTGGACACACAAAATTACATGTATTACTTTTGTACATCAGTTATATGCATAACTAATATAAAAAGTTATCATCATGGTAGTTTCAAATTTACTTACGCCTAGTTTCAAATTTACTTACGCCTTATTGTAAGTACAAAATCAAACATTTTAATTTTATAAAAATGAAAATTATATTTTAACCTAATTTTTATAATTTTATAATATTTAAAATTAAAGTTTATTTATATATGACACAACTCATATCATATAATATTTAATTTAACTACACGTAATAATGTCTATTAATAATCAATTTAAAAGAAAAAATTAAATTAATATAATTATTAATCATTGTATTATTAACTAAAACTATATCAACTATTATAATACAAAATATTTCAATGAAAAATATTTTTTTCTAACAAACCAATCATGCTCGATATGCTCAATTTCAACTAGTTTTAAATATTCTTTATAAAATCAAATTTTAGGATTAAATGAATTAATTTAATTTCTAGTTCTCAACTAGTCCGTGATGTTTTTTTTTTTTTTTGTGCGCGTGCGTAGAGATATATTTATAAAAGAAATGAGATATGTTATATAAATGAGTTTCATCAATATTTTATTCAACTTTGTTACAAGTGTTTTTAGAAAAATTTGTGAATCTTCCCTTGACATGATGGATCCCTTTCTCATCTAAAATGATGAGTGATCAAGTGAATGATTATTCTTATATAAAGAATATCTATTTATAAATCTAGTATCTTAATCTTAAAAAAAATCTTTAATTTATAAAAAATATATATAAATGACTAAATCTAAATATCATTCTAGAGATATAATAATATTCTTTAAATCTAAATAATATCTTATAAATTTTTTTAAAAAATTGATCTCTGGTGTGATTTTGATACCATCATTTTATAATTTTTAATAGACTGTGTGGGAATGTCATACTTGACAGATATTGAAGTTTATCTAATTCAATCATGATCTATTTTTATTTTACTGTCATTATCTTTCAACCATATTTTATCACAATTTGTTTTAATTCGGTGATGAGAAGTGTGTAACATATCTTGAATATTTGTGTTTTAATTTTAGACTCATAAATTTAATTCGGTGACGAGAATTGAGAAAGTGTCATGTGTGTAATATATCTTGAGTGGAACATATATATTGATCTTATTTTTAAACTTAGTCCAATGGTTTTGTTTTAGCGTTGGAATCATGATGCATGGTATTAGACGGGTATCTGAGAATGCAAAAAAAAAAAAAAGAAGACAGGTATCCATGATGAACACAGTACGAGCAGAGCAGAAAATTGTATGGTTTGTTCATAGAACCTAGTTAAATAGTACTGTATTGTTTTACAATCATCATATAAGAATGGTTATAATAACAAATTGTCTACTTATGAAGTATTATATTCTTCGGAAGTTATGAAGTATTATATTTTTCTTCATGTAATTTTAAGGGTTACAAATTTTTAGCCATCATTAAATTCGAAGTCGACTGTGTTATTATTGATACTTATCAAACATCTATAGAAATTTTACAGCGTGATTGTTTTCCATTTCTATTTTTACAATCTTTTTTTCTCGATTCTAGTGAAATAATGCTACAAATTTAGTAAGTGAAAAGCCTGTGTTTTCTCATTTGAAAAACTTATGTTTCTTCTAATCAGAACCTACACACCAATATCTAACACGTGCCAATCCGTATTTTTTCTCATGAACAAAAATATTCCTTCAAATTGATGAGTCGTCTTTATATCCACGTGTCACAAACTCATTCTCCCAAGTGTCAACCACCAAACTATGATGCCAAACTTAACCAACCCTCAACTTTGTCCTCGTGCAACTTTTTCCAGCTAGAAACTAGAAAAGTAAGCCAACAGAATATTTAAGAGGGTCCGTTTTGTATTATCAATCAATCTATTACTTATTTTATCTCTATAGTTTTTTTATATTTCATATCTTTTAATTTAAAAATAATTTTTTTAATTCTTATAATTTATATTTTAAATTTTTTATTTTTTATAATTTAAAAGTGACTTTTTTAGTTTAAATTTGTATTTTAATTTTCTTTTAGTTTTTATATATTAAAAGTGATTTTTTTAGTTCATATTATTTATATTTTAACTACCTTTTAGTCTTTACTGTAAAAAATATATAAAAATAATAAACTACAAATTAGTTATAAATTATCAACTATTTTTTTATTACAAATTATTTTTCGATAAACTAATTACGAATTATTTGTTAATTTTTTATAATTAATTGTAATTGATAATATTATTCATATTGTGATGGTAAGGATTAAAAGAAAATTAAAATATAAAGTATAAGAACTAAAAATATCACTTTCAAACTATAGGGACTAAAATAAAATTAAAATGCAAATGGTAAGAACTAAAACAATCACTTTCAAATTATAGGGACTAAGAGAAAATTAAAATATAAATCATATAGACTAAAAAAACCATTTTAAAACTATAAGGACTAAAAGATACAAATGATAAAACTATAGGAAGCAAATCAACAATTAAACATATATTTTTTTAACACGCTTTCTTTATATATATTTTAATATAGGTGTGCCACGAGAAATTAATAAGAAAAATATTTCTTAGACACTCCATGCACTAATCTATGAATGAAAAAAAAAATAGATGTAATAAATATTTGATGTGGAAAAAAATTAAATAAAAACAAAAGAAAGGTATTATTATATCAATTAGATGCTTAAAATATATTAGTGTATAACATTAATCAACCAGTAAGTAGCTCTCACCCTTTAAGCATACGGTGATCTATAGTTAATTATATGAACAAAAAAAGCATTTTCACACGCTTAAAAAACCATTCCCTTAATTGATACTTATATCTTAAAAAATTCTTGGTTATGTCATTTTAATTTTTACATAGTACTTGTTTATTTATTTTCTTTTAATTTTTACAAAAAAAAAAAATAAAAAGTATTAACTTTCATCTTTCTTTCCTATAAAACAGTTAGAAATTATTTTACTTTCTATTTCTTTGATTTCCTTTCTTTTTCTTTTGTTTATGGTCTTTTCATTCACTTGTATTTCTAAATATAACATACCCTTAAAATATATTTAAATATATTTTTAGTTTTTATAATTTAACTTTTTTTTCTCCTGTAAAATTAGATTTTTTAATTTTTAATCATTTTAAATTATATTTATTTTTTTATAGTCCTTAAAGCATTTTAAATAACACTTTAAACAATGAAAAAAATATTATTCAAGATATTATAAGGACGAAAAATAGAATAAATATAATTTATAAGGATTGAAAATAAAAATAAAAATTACAAGAAAAAAATAAAAAAAAAATTACAAGAACTAAAAAAATATTTAAGCTCTTAAAATATTATGTGTTATATAATCTATTTGTATGATTCTTACTTAATTTATTAATGAAGATATTTCGATATAGTGTGGGAGAATCTTCACATATAGAGGTAGAAATGAGCCAAGTCAAGCCAAGCTTTAGTGAGTTTGAGCTTGACTTGAGTTGAATATGCAAAGTTTGAGTTTGGTTCATTACCTGTCATAAGCTTTTTTTAAAGGTTCAATTTGATTTACATAAAAATTTGATTTGGCCTAAGAGCTTATTTAAAAGTCTGATTAAAGACATATTTGATCAATTAATTGTTTTAAAACCTAATGAAATACTAACTAAAAAAAAGAAACTTATAAAATTTCGTATAAGTAATGTACAAATCCAAAAATAATTGATAAACAAAATCATATTGAATTCAAGTTGTTAAAACATAAAGTATATCAAAAGAAAGTGAAAAAAGAGAGCATAATATAAAAAAATATATGGATTATAGATGATTTATACTAATATAGCCAAATAAAAATATTTAAATTGTCTAAAAATATCTTTACAAAGCATTCTTTTCTTTGGAAATATTAATATGGTTGCATTATCCTTTTAACTTGAGTCTTTTTCTTTTTGAAAATTTTCCATATACAAGTGAACTCTCCAAGCACTTTATGTCATTTTCTCCTGTCATTCATGATGTCATAAAAATGATATAGATAATAGTTATTATTATTATTATTTAAACAAGCCGGCTTGTCAAGCTTAACAAGTTTTTTTTATAGTTTGACTTTGGCCTTTTTATCTAAAAAAGCTTGAACTTGACCTTTATAGTAAATAAGCCAAGCCGAGTCGAACCTTAAATAAGCCGAGCCAAAGACTCTTGACAAGCGGTTCGGCTCATTTCCATCTCTATTCACATGTATCCCACATGCCTCTTATTTGGTCTCTGGTTTAGGTAGACCTTGGTAGAATACTCCAATGCATTGATTCTTAATCAGAAAGGTGAGGAGAGGTTTAATTAAATAAATAAATAAAAGGTGAAGGGAGGTTATATATAAGAACTCTAACACTCTAGTCAGAATAAGTTGTGTATAAGATTAATAGAAATAAGTGTACCTAGATGTTGAACTTTGTTGATAGGCTATGACATAATAGTTATCCGCTTCATGATAAAACTACTTATAGTTAGATAAAAACATTTTAATTTCCCCTTGGTAGGTAGGGGAAGTTAATACTAATGTTATTGAATTACTATTATTTAAGCAATAATGTCTTAAATCTAGTTTGGGCTAAATTAAGTTTAAGACATTACTTAAATAGTAGTAATTCATTGTAACATGAGATGTTGATTGATGAGGTATTAATTTGATGATATGTTAAATTCTAAGTTTGAATTAACTTGATGTGAAAGATATCCATGAGTGTGTTGAAGTTGTGGATTAAATTATTTAATTTATAATGAAATCATTATTATATTAAAATAATTCCAACAAATTGTTATTCTTAATTACTATTTTGATATATTTTAAAATTTAATAAATATTGTATTGCTATTGGAATTTTTCAAAATAATTCCCATATTACGTCACTAAAAATGTATTTACATTGAAAACAAGAAAATCAAGAAATCATAAATATTTAAATTCATTCTTGAAAGTATAAAATATTGACAAAATTAATTCTTAAAAAATAATAAATTTAAATTTAGGTTTTTAATATGTTAAAAATATGACAAAATTCTACAAATAATTTAATGTCAAATTAATCATTATCAAATTGGTTTCCAAATATTATAATTTAATGATAAAATGATTTCATAAATTAAATATAAGAGTAATTTATCTTATTTTTTTATACTTTTAATGATTAAATTTATATTTTTTTTTTATGTTTTAAACATCAACTTATCATCGTACTATACTTTTTGGAGATGAATATAGCTATTAAACCCAACATACAAGTAGACAAATGTTTGTTGAAAACGGCGGACGGAATAATTATATGGCAAAGAGATCGGTATGTACACATATAATATACTTGCCCTGACTTCAAAAAATCGGGTTATGATAAACGAGGTGGATAGAGAGATAGGGATAGGATCATAGGAATTAAATATAATTTTATTCCTTCCATTTTATTTGATAAATAATTTTGATTTTTTATTTTAAAATAGAGACTAGAGATATTTGAGATTTTTTAATCCTAAAAAAAATTACATAAATAATATGTGTGTTAAAATGTTTACAAAAATAATATAAATAATTATTTCTAACAGAAATCGATCATTTCTAAACCAATTTCTCAATGTACAATCAAAATTATTTTTTCTTTCAATGTTGAGAAATCAGTTTCCATGCACCGATCTCTCAACCTGCCATTTTTTTTTCATTTCATTTTTTATAATTCTATTTTTTTCTACATTTGTTTTCAACGTGCCTTTATTTTTTTTATTTCAATATTTTTTAGAGTGGATTTGCATATTTTTTATAAAAAATATTTAAATCTTTCTATAAAAAATAAAAATTAATTTATTGTTTATAAAATTTGTAGTTAACCCACAGCTTTAATTCAACTAAAAAAGATATTAAGTTAACATCAAATAGAACAAAAAAATAACTCTGGTTAAATAATTAAAAGAATTCATTAAGTCAATTATTTTTTTTTATATAAATTCAACACGTAAAACTTGTGTCATGCGATTTATATACATGAAATTGATTAGACTAAATTATTATTCGACTGATAAAATATCATAAACATTGAAAACATGGCCCAGAAAGTCACCTCCATGAAAAGTTTAAAGAATTTAACTAATTCCTATAACTAATATATTTTAAGAGTAAATTAAATCATAAATCTGCAAATTAAAATAAAAAACTCAAAAAAAGAAAACAACTATTTAAAAAATACAATAAATAAATATAGAATTAAAAAAATAAATTCATAAAACAAAAAAAATGGCACATTGAGAAATTGGTTTGTGACATATTGTGTAGCAAAAAAAATTAAAGCTGGACAGTGAGAAATCGGATTAGGGGCACCGGATTTTCATTGGCAATAATGATTTGTATCACTTTTGATAGATAATTTGGAACTTGTATTATTTGTGTAACTTTTTAATTTTTTTTTGGTATTTTTGGGATAAAAAACTCATGTTGGTTACCTATATTCTAATATTCTTATTTTTGTTCATTTTTTAATTTTAGGTACATTTTTTTATATTTTAGTGTAGCTGAATATTAGATCTAACATATTTATTTAAGGTGCTATTAAGAAATGATTTAATTAATTAAAATATTAAAAATAAATGTACGCAAAATTCATGAATGAACCAAAATTCTATTTTAAAAAATAATAAGGAAATAAATATTTCTATTTTTAAAACAGAGAACTAAATTTACAAATTTAACAAAATAAAATATCAAAGTTATATTTAAGTCAAAAATAAATAATGAAGGAGAAAAAAAGAGATAATTGATAAATGTGATGGAAAAAAATAATAATATAAAAAGTGAGATGAAATAAAATAAGTATATATTTATATTTATTTTTTAAAAAGTCTAAATTAACAATATAATTTTTCAAAAAAATATTTGATCTTAATTTAGTTTTCTAAATTTTTATAACACCCTCTTAATTAGATATCATTATTTTAAAATAATTATTTTAAAATTTAATAAACTTACTTATCATAGGTAACGAGTTAAGATCGAAGATGATTATATTTTTTTCTCATATTAAATTATGTATTTTTTTAATCTTTGAAATAATAATAACTATTATTTATGAAAAATAATAATTTGATATACCATAAAAGTTGGACGATAAAAAAAATATTCAGTAAATATTTAAGAATAGTTATAGTAAATAAATGAATAAATTTGTTATTATACACTTACAATGATTATAAATTTATCAAAGATATTTTAATTTATTTAATATAGTTTAACAAAACTTTAAAATTTCCTTTTATTTTTCTCCAACGGATAGAAACATGGCTGGCTGCGTTCAAAAGGAAAAGAGAAAATACAGTAGAAGGGAATGAAATAGGAGAGCGGGAAAGGCATTTGGAGAGTGGAGAGAGCAATTGGAAGCGAAGAAGGCAATGGGTTCCAAAGACAGTTGCAGAACCGAACTTCGCATTGCCATCCGCCAACTCAGCGATCGATGCCTCTACTCTGCTTCTAAATGGTACACTCTAATTCGAAAAATTTGGGGGTTTCAACCGAGCTTTATTTAAGTTTGTATTTTGCAATTGCCCTTTGCTTTACTGTGTGATTTCCGCAAATGGGTCGTTTGATTCTGACGAAAATGTGTTTTTTTTCAGGGCAGCAGAACAGTTGGTGGGTATTGAGGAAGACCCTGCCAAGTTCACTCCTTCGAATACGAGGTTCCAGCGTGGGAGTTCGAGAATTTGCCGCAAGTCTAGGACTCATGAGACTGCTGCGGTGATCACCCCGGTCGTGGGTGTTTTGTATGACGCCACACCTGTGAATGTGATGGAGAAGGATGAACTTGTAGATGGTGATTTTTACCTCTGGCAAAGTCCTATTTCGGTTGCCGTGAGTATAAGACAGCTGCTCATGTTCTTCGTGCGAACAAACAGGAAGGAAATCAGTGTTCTTGCGCTGTTATGCTCTCTGTCTGGTCAGTACAGTGGTTTTATTTTATGTTCCCTGCTTTGGATTGAATGTGGATTTTCATTTGTGGGATTTTGCGTGTTTGTGGTAGTAGTGAAACTTGGACTTTTGAGAATTTTGATGCATTCTTGAGTTGAATGTTCTTTTCCCCGTCATTGGTATGTAATGTGGTATATACTATGGAGAATTTGATTGTTCATTCACTTGGGAGTATGTGTCTGTTTTATGAGTTATCATTGATGGTTATCTTTTAATTAGGGCAATTACTTGTCTGTCAAGAGACAGAGATAGAGAGAGATTGTTGATCGCGATATATGTTGCTGCATTACTTGTCACTTTTCACTCTAGTGCAACAAAAAAAAAAAAAAATACATGTTACATTGTTACATGTTAATATTTTCCGATATTTTTTTAATTTCTATAGGCTGGAGAAAAGCAAAAA